>NC_136489.1:125630838-125795838 GCF_053919585.1 Euprymna scolopes
TTTGATGCCCCCAAATTCGAAGCTATCTTTTTACAACCCTTCCTTTTCATAACCTATCATACTTTCATAAATCAGAGTCCATTTTCTGTAGGCTGTTTTTGAACCCAGTTAACGACGGGTACTTTTGCTAGTATATATATATATATATATATATATATATATATATATATATATATATATATATATATATATTGCATAATCGCGTTAACACAGTGGTTCTCGCCAGATCACCGAAGTTAAGCAATGTTGAGCCTTGTTAATACCAGATGAGTGACCATTTGGGGATTCTAGGCGCTGTATGTGCTCTCCGCTTATTTCGGCATTTGTTTCCAGTCGTCCAGTAAATAACTTCATTTACCACTGGTATTTAACATTTTCGACTCAGGAGAGGTGTGGCTAGAGATTACACAACTCCTGCAGCAAAAATTTCACATGTAAGCACCCCTCCATTGTCTGTCAAGACTGAAGGAGCCTCTTCATATATATCTATAATATAAAGCCGAACGCGCGTGCGCGCGTGTGTGTGTGTGTGTGTGGTCACGAATAGGCTCCTATATGGTTGACTATTTTAAAAAACTGATTGCATATAATGATAGAAGATGTATCGAGGAATCAGGAATGGGTATGTTTGATCTGGCAGAACGGTATTTCATAAAAATTGTGGGGTCTGCGTTCGCGCCTCACCCCCAAAGTATGGAAAAAAAAAGTTTACAAGTGTTTTTGATATGGATGTACATAATAATACTTTGATGAGTATGTTTTAACTTAAATAGAGATGGTATGATAAAATTGTGGGGTCTGCGTTAGCACCTGGCCTCCATAGAATGGAAATAGGCACAAACTTTAATAAAGACTTTTCATATATATATCTGCGTAAGTATACTTTGATAATTATGTTTCAGTTTGAAGAAATATGGTATAATAAAATTGTGGGGGTGTTCGTTCGCACCTGACCTCCATAGAATGGAAAGATGTCAAAAAGTTTAACAAGGTTTTTTTAATATAGAACCACAGGATATTGTGATAAGTGTTTCAGTGTGAACAGGTATGGTATAATAAATTATGGGGTTTATCTATTTTATTTTTACTTTCATCATATTTTGCTTTGGTTTTTGATACCCCCAAATTCGAAGCTATCTCTTTACAACCCTTCCTTTTCAGAACCTATCATACTTTCATAAATCAGAGTCCATTGTCTGTAGGCTGTTTTTGATAATTATGTTTCAGTTTGAAGAAATATGGTATAATAAAATTATGGGGTGTTCGTTCGCGCCTGACCTCCATAGAATTTAAATATGTCACAAAGTTTAACAAGATTTTTTAAAATGGGTGAGGGTCCACAATAACACCTTAACTTTTATCTTAATTCACGTTAGCTTTAATTTATTTTTTTTTAGTTGAATCATATTGTGTCTAATAAATTCACCTCATAAATTAACGTTTTTAATAAAGTTACAGCCAAAAAAAGTCGGAACTTTAGACAATTCTCGACACAAAGTTTGCATAACTCTGTTTTTTCCTTTTCCACTTGCACGTGGCACTCTTTCGAAAATAGATAAATAGATAAATAATAAAAAATAAGAACGTTACTTGTTATCGTGTGAAAAGAAGGAAAAAATCCTGCTCACGTGATTACGTGTCTTTTTAAAAACATTTACATAACTTTTTATTTTTATTTATATATCTGTTTAAGCTTTTTTTTTTGTCAGTGTACTAGAAGGAATTCAGTTGATTACAACTCTTTCTGCGTGTTCTTTACATTACAATAGTACAACCCTGAATCCGACGGCGCAATACTACACCGTTCAATACTATAAAACTGAAACGAAGCTGTTCTGCTTGAAAAGGGCGCCATTATCTTCTTATTCATATTTATATCGATTGTTTGCTTTAAAAAACTAAAGTAATTACGTGTTTACATTTTTAATATCCCATTTTGCTGTTTCGGATTATTTTACTAAAGTAAGTAAAGCTTCATTATTTTTCAAAACTGTTTTTGTTTCTTTGTTTTTCGATATCTCGTCGATAATATTTAGTAAGAGTGTTTAGCAGAAAAGCCAACAAGCGAGTACCCGAAAAAATAAATATACAATAAATAAATGTTACTATAGTCAATAAAAGTTCAGTTCCTGTTTTTTTTTTTTTGAAATAGTTTTTAATGCTCTTTACTTGAAATAATTTCAGCGAACCGAAATTAAAACGAAATTTGAGGCGATAACTACTTAAATGGATTTTTATATAAACTACACATGCCATAATCGAATATTCCTCAAGCACAAAATAACGGAAAACATTAAAATATGTTTATAAATATTCTTTACGTTGACGGAGCTCTCTTAAATTGTTAACACAGAATGCTCAGGTGCCCCTCCATTAAATTGAAAACGGGGCTCTCCATTTCAAAGTCGCTGCCATTTGATTTTTTTAAACCGGTTCGTGAAATAATAAAAAAATTTTTTTTTAATTTTACAAACTACTTAAAAATACAAACCAATGAACTTTTCTACCATAAAAGTAACTTTTATTGACCATGGTAACATGTATTTCTTGTATATTTATATTATTATATATATAACATTTTCTCTTTGTAAGGAAACATCATTTTATTGGTCACTCTTGGGTACGAATGGAAACAAAGTTGATATAAAAAAATATATTTTCGCGAAAATTATCTTTACTTTCATCATATTTTGCTTCGGGTAAAATTTTTGAGTATCAAAACCTACATCTTTACAACACCCTCCTTTTCATAACCTATCATACTTTCATCAATCACAGTCCATTTTCTGTAGGCTGTCTTTGAACCCAGTCAACGACGGGTACTTCTGCTAGCATATATATATATATATATATATATATATATATATATATATATATATATATATATATAAACGTGAAATTATCTGTCCCTGTGTGTGTGTGTGTGTGTGTGTGTACATTTCCCTATCAAACTACTCTGTCAATTTTCAGTCTACAGACTCGAGATTTGACGTAAGGGGTATTGAGATTCGGGAAAATCTTTTTAATAGGTTTTCAGCCATAAATATGGCTGTCATGTGGTTTGACCTTTTAAACTCTACCAAACTCCTCCGCCAATTTCGGATCTAAACACTTGAAATGTTAGATGTCGTTTATTTAAATATGGATGGATCAAACTTCTTAATTTTATTTGAGCCCAAAACAATAAATGTTAGAGGGTTAAAATTGGGGTCCAAGTTAAAAAAAAAAAAATTTTGACCTCTGCGGTCTCTACCAAATTACTCAGCCAGTTTTTTGTTTAAACATTTGAAATTTTACATAAAGTTTATTTAGACATAGGACACGCTTTTTAATCGGTTTTTCACCAAAAATGTTGCTGCCAAGGCGTCAAAGTTCAAAAGATTTGACCTTTGCGGCCTCTAGCAAACTATTCAGCCAATTTTGGGTCTAAAATTTGAAATTTTACATAAAGGGTATTCAGACATGCGGCAAGCATTTCAATCAATTTTGGAGTTAAAATTTGATTGCCAAGAGGTCAAAGTGAAAGAGTTGACCTTTGCAGACTCTACCAAAATCCTTCGCCAATTTTGTGCCTAAACACTTGAAATTTTAGATGTAGGCTACCTGGACATGAGTCAAACTTTTTAATATATATATATATATATATATATATATATATATATATATATGCACATAAAATTATGAACAGTACATGGGGCCCGAGCAAAGCCGAGCTGAACTGCTGGTATATAATACATTTGATTTTAATTAAAGCTTTTTGAAGAATTCCACAATTTTTATAATTTCAATGAATAAGAACGAACCTAAAATGGCATTAAATACGGAAGTTAATGGCATTCAGAAGAATTATTTTTTGTCTTGGCAACATCTGGCCAAGTTTGTTAAAGAAAAAAAACGAGTTGATTGTGTGCTGTCATCTGACAGAATCGCGAAACATTCAGCCGCAAAACCGTGCAAGAGTAAAAGGTGAATATCTGATTCGCCAGCCGATAAAAGAAAGGCAGAGGTGTCTGAATATAGATGGAAATTTATAGTCGCCTTCTCAAGAATATCCACCAATTTAGAGAAAATTGATGTCAGATATAACTGGAAACCGCAGATATATTAACTTTCTCTCTCTCTCTCTCTCTCTCTCTCTCTCTCTCTCTCTCTCTCTCTCTCTCTCTCTCTCTCTCTCTCTCTCTCTCTGTGTGTGTGTGTGTGTAGGGGGAGGGCGATGAAGCTCACAGATGTATGCTAGCGATACAGCCGTATTGGGTAAATAGCGTTGGGCAAGTGGCTAAAATGGATTTGCTATGATTATTATAGTCATAAAATTTCAAATTGGTTTGACGAAATAGGACATTCATTTCGACTTCTTTCTTTTCCTAGCAATGACTGATGGTGGGAATCTAAGTAGGAGCATGGGATTTTAATAAAGGCAGAAGGGCGATATAGCTTATGAATCTTTGTTCTGCTTAGAAGAGTTTTGTGCAAACATACATGATTATTTAAAGTTATCTATACACTAAAGAGTTCTTGTGCAAGGGAGTTAATCAAAGATTGGATATTATAAATATTTATTCAGCTTAAGAGAATGTTTTACAAACATAGGTGACTATTTAAAGTTAATACGGCACAATTACGTTGACACACCGGTTCTCGCCAGATCACCTAAGTTAAGCAACGTTGAGCCTAGCCAGTATCAGATGGGTGACCATTTGAGAAGGCTAGGCGCTGTATGTATCTTCTAGGAAAGTTAGGCGTGGGGGCCAGCACCCTCGCCCTGAAAAAAGAACTCTTCGCTACAAAAACATCTACAAAGTTGAAGATGGCCTATGTCGTTCAGGGGGCTCAAGGCTATGGGTGGGTGGGTGGATGGATGGATGGATAGTTAATACAGATATGTACAAGAGTTTTTATTGAAGGGAGTTAATTTAGATTTGAGATTATGAATCTTTATTCGGCTTAGAACAGTTTGTACAAACATATTTAATCAAATTGTTAATTAAATTTGATTACCTATAATTATCTATATAGAGAGTTCTTATTCAAAGGAGTGAAACTAAGATTTGATACAATAGAACCCCGAGATACGGTGGCACTAGGATACGTTTTTATTTCTGTTTACGATGTGGAATATGATGTTTTCCGACCCCTGGTTACGGTATTTGCCCCGCCCTACAGTGTTATTTATAATGTTATTTGATTATATACTGCACTGTATTTTGTTACTAATTTTTAAAATGCATTATATAAAATTTTCCTTCGAAATCGACGTTATATGTAAATGTAAAAATAAATAACTACCATAAAATCAGGGATACGTTTTTTCAGGTTACTATGTGAAATACGATGTTTTTCTGGCCCCTGGTTACGGTATTTGCCTCGCTTTACGGTGTTATTTGATTGTATACATGTGTATTATATACTGTACTGTGTTTTGTTACTAATTTTTAATGCCGTATACTGGGGTGCTACTGTATTAGTTTTTATAATTTTTTATTATTGGGATTATGTGAACTACTATTCTCGTATTAATTGTTTTCACAATATGTTGACCGATGTAACATCTAGTTTAACTTGGGAATCTACACGGAATTGCAAACTGAAGTTTTATTTAATCCATGGGGGTAAGTTATCCTTGATCCTTCAACAATGACTGAGTAGAAATGTTCACTAATTTTTGATGTGTAGCAGCAGCAACACTTTACGGCTTACTAGTTTAAATATCTTTTGTTTAGAAGCTCAAGGCTGATTGGCACAGCCATAAAACCTAACTTCTAGCTTGCCCAGTCAAACGCCATCTGTCAAGGGAGCCGAGCATGTAACTAAATGGATAAAAAACAAAGTTTAAACCTAGACATCTCGCTTTCTTCAATTCCTGATCCCAGACTGACAACACACGTTTCTCTTGGGGTGCAGCAGAGCCTAACGGGTCTGGTGGCCATGGGTCGATGAGGAGACAAAGAATCCATGGCAACATTAACGAACACACAGACACACAACCTTTAACCCTTTAACTTTCTTTCTCATATATATAAAAAAAACAATGAACGCTGACTATTAATTTATTTATTGGGGACTACTATCCCCATCTTTCTTAGTTATTGTTTCACGACGTTTCAGCCAACTATTCCTCTGGCTTTTGTCAGGTGGTAACCGCAACGGGATAGGAATGCCGAATCTCCTAACTGCATTCTCAGCAATTTCTGCCATCCATACTTGTTGTCATCTCACCACGTTTTGGCCAAGTAAGCCTCTGGCCGGCTTTGGGTAGGATTGAAACCGCTATTTTCAGACAATTCTCACCTGGAACCATAGAGATTCAACGTCTCCATCCACTGCACTATGGGTCCCAAAGGCCAGAGGAATAGTTGGCCGAACCATCGTGAAACAACAACTAAGAAAGATGAGGATAATAGTCCGCAACGAATAAATTGATAAATAATATTCATCTCAATAATGAATTCCAATTAAATAATATATGAACACTGACTATTAACAACTTTTAAGGAAACATAATTTGTATAATTGATCAAAAAAGTTTCGATAATGGTTTTAAGCCCATGTAATGCAAGGTCCTTAATTATCGAAGTCTAACCTCAGTTAAAGAATTCCCCTGTTCTAAAAAGACTAAAATATTCAGCAACATTCTATTCCTTCTATTGCTGCCACATATTCTTACACATATAAAATATCTCGGTAAAACTATACAAACACCGTGACAGCGAATTAACCCTACCCCTAACCCTAACCCTAACCCCTAACCCTAACCCTAACCCTAACCCTAAACCTAACCCCAACCCTAACCCTAACCCTAACCCTAACCCTAACCCCTAACCCTAACCCTAACCCTAACCCTAAACCTAACCCCAACCCTAACCCTAACCCTAAACCCTAACCCTAACCCTAACCCTAACCCTAATCCTAACCCTAACCCTAACGCTGTCACGGTGTTTGTATAATAATACCAATATCTCTTTTGCGAATGCCTCTGAACCTTTTGTTTATTGGTCCCCCGACGAAAGGAGGGTGGACCTGTAAATTCATCCTTGTCCGTTCGTCTCTTCATCTGTTCGTCTACCTGCACTTTTCTGAATAACAACACTTTGGAATTCTTTGAAATTTTGCACAAACATTAAACATGATATGAGTAAAAAAAGTAACAGAACGAGTTTTCCGGGGAAAACTCCGGTTGCTCCCCTAGGGGTGCCTTTCGGGTTAAAATGGTTAAAATTGACACTTTTGTGCTTATTAAAAAACAAAAATTGATGCCTTGGATTTTTATAAAACTTTCTGAAAAGTTGTAACTAACTGATTTCTGTATAATTTTGTTTGTCTGTACTCCATGATAACTCTTGGGTGTGTCCAGGGGCTCTTTTAGAGCTAAGAAAAACACTCCATTTTTGGGACTATTTTACCATATTTGTCCAAAATTTTCTGTGTATGTCTATTTAGCAGTTTGGTATAGTTCTGAACTCAAATTTAAATATGTTAAGGCCTTTGGGACTGTTGGAGCTAAATGGAGGGGGATGTAGATGATGGACTTAGTTATTTCTTTTTTTGCATGGTGCATAACTCAAATTTACATATGTTAAGGCTTGAAATTGCACCGTTTGTTCATTTTCACCAGAATTTGACGTCCCCCCGGGGACTTCTGGGGCTAAATGGGATGGGGGCAAATGCTGAACTTAGTCATTTTTTATGCCTCGTGCATGCTTCATTTGTTTTGTTTTGTTTTATCGTATAACATGTCTCTCGTCTTTCTCACATTTGATTATAAACTCTGTGAACCTTTTTCAATGAGGATATTTCTCTAAACCGATTCATCCCAAAAATACTTTGCCCAAAGCAAAACCCCTAAAGGAACTCTCTGAACTGGTAAGTACCTAAAATGGAAATCCTTAAGAAGAGATCTCCATAAATGTTATTCTTACTTATTATAATCTACCCCCGTGAATTAATGTTAATAATGGGTTTGTAAATAATAACAGTATTATTTCAGCACGACGCGTAAACCGGAAGGACCGAATCGTGAATTCCAAAAGATAAACCAAGAGAAAGTCAAAGGTTAATTCAGACAAAACATTGTGAGAATGATAACCAACAACACGAGTAATATAATCCGAATAATCCAATTGATTTCAAATATAAGCTGCCCCAAAAATCACTGAAGGGTTTTGAACTTTAATGGATTCTTTATTTTTGGTGTCTTTCTGTAATTTTAACAAAATCACACTAAGCAATTGGGAAATTTAAAAAACACATGCAAAGTTCAAGTCATCTTTATTTAAGAAAAATAATGTCTTTTAAATGTTGCCCATTTTCAGCTTTGCCATTGGATTTTCAATTGGCAATGTCAAATGGCTACCACGTTCCCCAGACTTGACTGACCCCCGACTTTTTCTTGTTGGGATATCTTAAAGAAAGAGTCTATGTTAACAAACCCCAAACCCTGCAAGAATTGAAGGAAAACATCAGGAACGAAATAAGGGAGTTACATCGCAATCCAGAGATTCTGCAATCTGTCATGAATAAAGTTTTGGAAAGAGCACAAATATGCGAAGCTGAAAATTGGCAACATTTAAAAGACATACACAAAGATTGTGCGGATTTTGCATTTTTTTAAAAAACAATTTATCCATGTCTTAATCAGATTGTGTTTAAATTACAAAAAGATATCCTCCAAAATAAAGATTCTATTTAAGTTGAAAACTCTTCAGTGACCTTTTGGACACCCTGTATAAGATTGGAAATTTTTTATTTCAAGTGAGTTAATCCCGATTAGGTTTTACCGCATAATCACATTGACACGCCAGTTAAGTCTGGGCACTAATACATGAGTGGCTATTTAGGAATAAAAAATGCTGTATGTGAGGCGACACATTCCTGGAAAACACTTCAAAATCTAATATAGGGTTGCACAATAAAATTGTCGCCTTAGAAAAGACATTACCTCCTTCTTTGGGTGGATGAACAGTGTAGTATATATGATATGTAATCTATCCCGGGCTACGCTGGTATGTTGAAAATTTTGATTTTGCTGTGAAGGTTGGTTAGTGCAAGAAGAGTTCAAGGGTTAAGTTGCTGACGTATGTCAAACTTTACAGCTGGGGTCGACGATAGCATCTAAAATAGATCAATCGAGTATGTGTGAAAGAGAACGGGGAAAGAAAGAAAGAAGGAAAGAGAAGAAGAGAGAGCATGAAAGAAAGAGGGGAACATATCTTCTCTCTCGCATGCAAATCAGTCTGGTTTCCGATTTTGGATGGAGCAGACGCACTGAGATTGGGCAAAGATGCGCTGGAGAAAGAAACGCAAAAAAGAGTTAAAAGCATCCCATAAGAAAGAATGGGCATCGCCAAGACGGAGAAAGAATAAACCAAGAAGCCTCCGACTTGTTATTTTGTGCATGCGATTCCCTTTGCAGCTACGAGCGACGAAGCCAAAAGGCAGAAGAAAAGGTATGTCGACGTTTAGTTATACATACACATGCACACATGTACTAACTTAGACATTATGAACATGACCATATCTAGATACTAGACGTATCACGATTACGTACATAAATGCAGACAAAGAGACACACGTAATGAGATATACATACAACAGGCAAAATTTTCCCCGCTCTACAAGACATATGTTCGTTCATCATTATAACATTCTTCCAGGTATTACTTCATCCACTAAATTTAGAGGTAGAAATAGTGTAAGTTTGTAATCACGATACCATCCTTCCAGGGATTACCTTTTTGGTTGGGGGTGGGAGAAAGTGATATACTCTCCAAAGGTTGCATATATTTGCTAGTAGCCTATTATATATGGACTGTTGGCTGTCTGTGTATGTCTAGCTAAAAATCAAAAACTACATAAAATACACCCACAATATTATTCTTTTTCAGTATTACTATGGGCAGAATATGAGCACATTTTTTCCCTAATATTCATTCTTTCAGGGGTCACCAGGAACACAATTAGTCATTGAGGGAGCGACATTTAGATCGATTTTTCCCATCAATTTTTGATGTGAAAATCAGACCAAAATAAACTTTCTTTACCTTTAGACCAGGATGAAAATGTAGTATTTCTTTTGTACTCAGTCAGAGGAGGGGATATCCTTTCTGATTGGAGAGGGGATGTGAAGACGAAGAGAGGAAAACGAGAAGGGAAGAGGGGGATAATGAGAAGGAGAAAGAGTGTAAGTGGAGAATAAGGAGAGAGGAGAAAAAGAGAGCGAAGATAGAAGAGGAGAGATGGGAATAGATAGATAGATAGATGGATAGCTGGATAGAAAGAGAAAGATAAAAGCACAAAGAGCGGGAAACGTTTAAAATAAAGATGTCACATACACTTTTTAACTCTTCTATTCTGTTGTCTCCGGGGAAACGCCGGGTAGCCGTGCTAGCGTATAATAAAGGTTTGCCTTATTTGTTTAGCTATATAGTCTCTAGAATTTTATTTTAGCTAGAAATACATCTGCAAATTTATAGTATTTAAAATAACTTTTATCTGCAAAACTCTTGGACATAAACATCCTGTTAGTGTGTTTTTATTTATTACTAGCAGGCCAAATATATATCGCTGAACTGCTAGAATATATAGCTGAACTATATATATATATATATATATATATATATATATATATATATATATATATATATATATGTATATATATATATATATATATAACTACTTAATTTACTCACATAAAATTAATATACGAAAATATAGATTTATGCGTAAACTTCAAGTATTTACTTCAAAAGCGCTCAATACGTAGGTAGAGCTAGTTAGTAATTTATAAAATATATATGGCGATTAAGCTACACTGAATATTCCGCGTTTCATCCACTCTAGGACTCTTACGCATAAGCCTGAAGAGTCCTAGAGTGGATGAAACGCGGAATATTCAGTGTAGCTTAATCGCCATATATATTTTATCCTTCCAAATTTGCTGACGAGGAGACCTTGCTTATTAAAAAACTATATGTAATAATTATTGTCCGTAACTTGATGTCTACCACAATAAAAAGCACAGTTTTCCGAAACGATCGTACAGATAATTGATTTTGTTGTTGTTCCTTCTTATGAAACGGATTTTTAATTTAATTATAATTTGATTTTTAAATTTTAAATTATCAATCACATTACTTAATATTGAATTAGCTCTAGGATATTTACCTATCGAGCTTATTATATATCTAAATCACAACGAGCACTTTCTCTTTCCTGTATTTTAATTAAACTAGTAATTTCACTGTTACATTGAAATACACTCAGCTCTTTAGACTATTGTTCTAATCTCCTTTAAATATATATATATATATATATATATATATATATATATATATATATATATATATATATATATATATACTATCCGGCAGCTATTAATCCAGCTTAAATATTCTTTTAAAATGTATAACTAGCATTATAAATCTTTTTAATCTATTGTAATTTTAGAAACTAATAGTTTCCATTTAAATTACCTCCCTTGAAAATTAATGACCATAATATTTTTAAAAACGTTTTGGTTATTTATTTATTTTTATTCAATCGTTTTACTAACGTATTGTTTATATCGACCATACAATTGCACATATATATGAAAATAGGACAATAAAATTACGAGTGAATAACACCAAGCATTGACGTAGTATAATGTTTTAAAAATAGTTATTATCCAAATTAAGCACACAATAATCTATGTTTGAGTTTTTGTTCTCTTACGTATAAGGCTACACTGTATTATTCATTCAAATGTGAGTCAGTGATCTGGTGCGATCAGTTGCAATGTAATAAATTGCCAAAAACATCCCTATTCATTTAGATATAATAAAATTGGTGTTTGTAATTTTAGCCAAGAGTAAACTTTAAAAGTAAAAGCTAAATTTTATGGCTTTGTTTATTTGCTTCCTCACGAGAGCAAATTAGCCACGAGGCCGTTTTTTAATGTGGAGTGGGGGGGGGAATGGGGACCAGCTCCCGAGAGGTGGGAAATGGGAGCAGGATAGTGAGAGTCTCTTGGTATATAGGGTTGCCCCTACATGGACCAGAAACTCATTGCCACAAGGGCTATGGTCTTTGCTTGCAGCATCTGCCGGAACAGATACTACACTTTGACCTTGACCCGAAGGCCAAACCCTCTGCAAAGGCTTCTTTTTCTTTACCAAAGATGAACAATATTTCTCGTCACTAGTTAAGAGTACAGCGATTCTTCGATAGCAAGAGTAGTTTATATTGTAATTCACTCCACGTTTCTCTTGAGAGAAAATGGTAAACATATTTGAGATTGGCACTTGACTCATTTGATCTTTGCAGATTTAATTCTCTGTTATCATCTGTTCCTCTCCATTAATTTTTATTTAATTTAAAGTGGCTTGCTGGTAAATGAACGGATTAATTATGAAAAGGTCTGCAGTTTGATGGCCAATGAAAGAAAATTAGATTTGCGGATGAGAGCGATCTGAGAAAAGCTGTTTGTATGTTTTTCTTGTTGTTATTGTTGTTGTTTAGCTTCTTCTTCCTTTTCTCCTTCTTCATTGTCTTCTTCCTTTTCATTATCTTCTTTTTCATTGTCTTCTTCTTCTTCTTCTTCTTTTTCTTCATTGTATTTTCTTCATTGTATTCGTTTTCATCTTATTCATTGGCTTTCTTCTTCTTCTTCTTCTTCTTCTTACTATTATTATTATTCATTTTCATCATCTTCTTTATTACCTTCTTCTTCTTTTTCTTTCTGTTCGTATTATTCATTCTTCATTGGCTCTTTTTCCTATTCCTTTTCACCTTCTTCATTTGTATTTTTCTTCTTCTTCTTTTTCTTCTTCTTTTTCTTTTTCTTATTATTCATTGACATCTTTTTCATAGTCTTCTTCATTATCTTCTTTATTGTGTTTCCTCTTCTTATCATTATTATTATTATTAACAATATATTATCATCTTTTTTATTGTTTTCTTTTTCGTCTTCTTTTTTCTTCCAGGTTTTCTTCATTGTTTTTTTCGTTTTCTTCTTCTTCTTCTTCTTCTTCTTCTTCTTCTTCTTCTTTAAGCGTGTCTTTTCCACATCAAATGCGATTGGCCATGATAGCACAAAATGATTTTCTGCATGCGATCTTATCATTTACGTTGGTTTTTATATTCGATTGCTTGAGGTCATCTTTGAATGAGTCAAGCTAAGTCTTCCTCCATTATCCTCAAGTAATGCGTACGTGTACTTTTATTTATCCAACTAGATCTTCATTCAAATCGTTCTTACCATTGCAACGCAGAACGGATTCTTGTCTGTGAACCTTCCACCTCAACAGTACCAAGTCAGAACTAACTCTATCGTCTATAGAATATAAGAGAAAAGATTATATTAAAGACGAGTCTAAAATCTTGCAATATTTTGTGCAATTCAGCACCTCTAGATGCTTTCGGAGAGACCTGGAAAGTGATGGACCACACAGGACTATAAAATGATATTCTTCCAGAATTGCTTTTAAGACTTAGATCCTCGCTTTGGAATCAAAGGTCAACTTCAAAGTCAAAGGACTTTCGGTCAACTTCACCATATCTGATCATAAAGGTTCTTTCAACGCGAGCAAAGGTCCATGAACCATTTAATTGCTGTGCTGCGATCATCTGCGTTTTCACCTTTTAGTTATGCCCATTTTGAACTAATAAAGCATAAGTTCTTGAATCAGACTACATTGCGCTTTCATCTATGCTGCTTTGAAATTAAACATGGGGTGAAGTAATATGCAGCATTTCAATGCAGCGACTACCACGGCATTACCAAACACAGTGGGTTGAACTGCAAATCAACACATGCAATTATTGGACAAAAAAATTATTGCTCTCCCTTTATGTTTTTTTTTTTACACAGTGATCACCACTTATCAAAGCCCGGAAGCCACTCAGGGATAAGGGTTATTGCAAGTGTGTATAATACATCACTCAATAAGTTCAAGACTCTACATATAGATAATGCCACTAATAATAACATACATATGATATTTTTTTTTATAAAGTACTAACTTTCAAATAGTATGTGTCAAACTTTTGAGGCATTACTTTAAAAATCACAATTATTTAAAGAAGCTATAATTACAAATGTTCAAAACAGTGTTAAAATCTAAATTTTGTGTACCTATTAACCTGTAATGATAAGAAAAATACTGTCCAAGTAAAACGATACTTATGTACTTATCTTATCGTGCTATTGTTTTTTTTTTTTTATAATATTTTCCTGGTGTTACCAGATCAGGCTGTCTGAAGATATTGGCTTCCTGAGACGAAATGTACCAAACATTGATTCTTTTTTTGTTTTTCTACTTCCTTTTGCAAAACTTAATTATGTTCTGCAAAACCAAAAACAAAAACAACAACCCATCTTTTCCCCCTTTTTCTTTTTTCCCATTTCCCCTTCCTCTTTTTTATCTACCCCCCCCCCACTTCCTGAATGGTTTCATAACTTAAAATGTACCAAACATTAATACTGTAGCCATTTTGCCCGTTCCCGTTGCAAAACTCATTCATGTTCTGCAGGGCAGGGAACAAAAACAATCAAATTCTCTATAAAACAACCAAACAAAACGCTACAAACTAACGATTGAACAAAAATTTTGAAGAATAAAAACCTTCTACAAAATAACTGGATGCAACATGAATACTATTTCCAAAATAACTGGATTCAGCATTAAATAGGGGCCTGTCGGTGGGGCATTAGAATACGCTGACTGCCCCCCCCCCTGCAGAGGGTAAAAGTCCCTCAATGGGGGTCCTGGATATGACCTTAAACTATATCCAGTGGTGAGGCCCCAGCTTGTGGGCTTTGGGGAGTGTGGAGCCACCCTTTAATTACCATTGCTCCCAGGTTCCCTCTGACCCGGAGTGGTAGTACCTGTTAGGGTCCCAACTATGGGTTGAATAGAAACCGACGTGAAAACAACAAATATATTCTATTAAAAACAATTTTCTTCCGAATCTTTGGATTCAGCATTAAATAACCCAAAAAGGGTTGATATGCCGTAAAACAAAACCAACCAATCAACATTAAATAACCCGAAGGGAGTTGATATGCCGTAAATCAAAACATCCGCAGAATGCAAACATCAGTATATTACATATAAAAGAATCTACCATGGAGTTTTCGCAAGTTCGTTAGTTTTATATAAATATCTTTAATGGGTTTCGCTGTAAGCAAGGCACTAAGCAACCTGATGCAAGGAGCTAAAATATTATAAAAGGTTAAAAACTAGCCAAAGATAAGTGTTTGCTATGTACATTATGATACAAAAAAACAGCAATTCTTCTCACTTTGTCAGAAACATCGCTCATGGAATAAAGGATAAAATAAAAGAAGCCAGACTTAGGAGGCTGTCGAAATTCAATCCAACATTCACTTTCTATCACTTAAATTTTTATATTAATCTGAATATTAGTGCGAATACTAGCGAATCGTACATTTTTCGTTATTTTTGATGAAGGGTGGACACGTGTTTTGTTATAATTCCATGGTTCAGTCACCTAAGTGCCATGATGTAGAATATCCAGCCCCCTATTCAAGACGCGATTGTTCAATGAGAACCAGAATTCCGACTATGGTTTCCTGCTATTGATCATGCGTTGAAATTAGGTGAACTGATACAATTCTATTAATTAAAACCAACATTTCTTAACTCTTTAATTAGAGAGGCGAGGGAATGTCATGAAATTTCTGTTGACACTTTCTATTGAAAAGGGAAGAATAAAGGGGTTGGGTGGGCGAGCATTTTTGAATTTGCAAAGTTAATTGGTCCATATGTAATTAAGCGGTGGATAATTAAGGGGGAATGTCGAAATGGTATCTTGGCTAATATGGTAAATCTTTTTTTTTTTATATATTAAAGAGTCGCTACTTATCAAGGCGCGGAGGCCACTCAAGGATAAGGGTTAATGAGTGTACAGTGGTCAATGGGAAAATATCGTAGTAATCGTTAGTAGTGGAAATTTTAAAAATTGGATTACTTAAGGGCAACGGCTCATCAAGAACTTGTTCACATTGGACTTGAAGACGACCATATTGTAGTTAGTTGGAAAGCAGGAAAACGGAACAGAGTTCCACAGGCGTACGGTTCTAAGGAAGAAGCTTTGTTCATGGAATCTACGTTTAGGTTTAGGCACAGATAAAGAGTAGGGGAAATTATTGATAGTGGTTTCAGCTGGACGAGTGTTTTTTTTGTGAAAATCAGGCCGGGTGGGGGCAAAGATTGGAGATCAGACGAGCACTTTCCATGAAAATAACGATAAAGCAGAGCAATGTCTCTTCTATGGAAAAGAGGTTACAGGGAATATAAAAGAGAATCCTCCACTAGACTAAAAAGTCTGTTTTGAATTTTGTCAATGGAAGATAAGCTGCTTCTGGACTGGTAGAACGATCCTGCAACTTTTCCAGCGGCCTTGGCAACAGGAAATCTTCTTAATTGATGTCTGGTTAGGTTGGTTATTTTATTTTACAGCATATTAACCGGTTTCGGATTATTTAATGCTGAATCTGATCATTTTTGGTAAAAGTTTTTATGCTTCAAATACTTTATATATTCAAATATTTATTCATGGTGTTTGGTTTGATTGTTTTGTAACAGAAAATTGTTGTTTTTTGTTTTTGGCTTTGCAGAACATGATTGAATTTTGCAAAGGAAAAGGGAATAAAACAATAACATTAATGTTCAGTGTAATTTAAGCCAGGAATCCGGTATCTTCAGACTGCCCGATCTGGTAGCACTTATAAAAGTGATAATGTACGGATTATTTTTTATGAGAAGACCACAATGCCAGAGTTTGTCAAAGGCTTCGGATATATCAAACGATACTGCCTAGTTTAACTTGCCTTGTCATTATATGACATAAATATGAATATGTTATTCAGAAATAATCATAGTAGAACGGACTTACCTAAATCCATACCGTTGTTCAGAAACAAGTTTACCAGTAACGAGGTGGCAAACTATTGTTAGGTTGATTAAAAATGATGACAAAGACAAAAGAAATGTCACAACAACAATGTTTAAAAAAATAGAGGGTGAATTCTTGGTGACAGACTTTATTTGAGTTTGCAAAATTTTAACCCTGCGTTAATCCCATGGTGTGTTTTGTCACCCTAATTTTGCTTAAGTGCTCATAATTCCTAGTTAGCAACTTATTTCTTTTCCTCCCTCCCAATACTCTCTTGACTCAGTGAGGGTATAGCACACATGGTATGGCACAGTTCTATCTCAGTTTTCTTTGGAGGTAGATATCGCTTTGTCCTTCTGGGGTGTCCAGTCACCCCAGCTGACTAACATAGATATGATTTTATGATTTATATATTTTTGTATTTTTCTAGTAGGAATGAAAATTTGTAGATACAAGCGCATATTATGTATTATTAAGCTACTCTTATATTTAATATGGAATTAATGTTTTGGTATTTTCTTTATCATAAGTTTTGATCGGATTATTTTGTTTACAATTTATTACTCTTTCAGTCTTGTAACTAGGAGATTAGCTAATGTAATATCTTCATTTTTTCCTTTAGTTTTTAATTTATTTTATTGTATCATTTTATATTAATATCAACAAGATACAAGTGATTCGAACTGTTCAACAGGGAATGTAGATATATATCCTGAACCAGCATGATAACTATATTTGACAAAATAATAAAACTATAAACATTTTTGTGTTGGGGTGTATAAACACCACATGGGACTAACCATGTTTGGAACACCCAAGTAACTAACACAGGGTTAAAGCTCTAAATTTTTACATAAATTTGAGTATTTCTTAACATCGTTTAAACAAACTTCATCAAGCACTCGTTTTCTATTAGTTATGCAAAAACCCATCAGATGACCTCTCTTGACACTTCCAAACGCTTTCTCCAGATCCACCAAAGCAGTACCTGTGTTTTAATACAGGTTCTTCTTATTACCAAGATACTTCTCTTGTATTTGTCTCAACATAACTATTGCACCAGGTGTATTTTACCAGGTATAAAACGAATCTATGCTTATCTGACTTCTTATTTACTGCTCAATAATTCTCTCTGTCTCTTTTGGAACGTGATTCATCAAGTTTCTGGATTTTTTAAATGATGATTAACATTTTGGATTATTTGGATTATTCGAACTACTGTTCTCATATTGTGTGTTATTATCATAATGCAAGCACTTGTGGCGTGGCATAATGAGTTACACTGGGTTAATGACTTTAATGTGATTTACCCAACCAACATTTGTGAAAACTGATTGAGTTATGTTTGCCCTTTGCTTCTTAGATGACGTGAAACAATAAGACCAGACGTGACATGAGATTTGAGTGATTGAAACAGTCTCCTGAAACTCATTATAGATAAGTAAACAACAAAACAAAAAAAAAATGTTAGCAAATTTAAATTATATTCCGTATTATAAAGCGTCCAGTATTTTATTCTCAGTGTACATATCCGGTATTGCTGGGGAGTATTTTTATTTACATATATCTACACAAGCATTACCTAAATTTCACCACCGGATTTAATGATTTAATTAAAAACATGAGGAACCGTTTTTTTTTTTTTGTTTTTTTTCAATCGGAATCCTTGTGTCTTTTTCTTTTAATTGTTTTATTTTTTTGGTTTTAAGCTGGGTACGGGGCAATCACACCAGCTGCCAACATTTACCCACTTTTATTGACTCCAACCGAGAGCTCTTTTCATGATTCTTGTTGTTCCCTTAAGCGCATTTATCTGAATCTCACTTGCACTTTGTTCACCAGGAACACTGGTTAGATAGGTCTTTAAATTCTTCATAAGCCCTGCCGCACCTTCCAGACGATGTAGTAAATGTACTAACAACACTGCAATTCCAGGCGAAGCTGGACAGTTGCTGGGGCACTGTATCCTCTTCCGTGTAGAAATTCTGCCCACCCATCTTTACATGACAATTGAAGCGTGTATGCTTTAGTTTTTTCGCCAGATTTATTGAATAAAATGGAATTAAATATTTTGTTGCGCTTTTCTTTTAATGATTATATTTTGATTTTTATAAAATTATTATTACCCGATTACGGCATAATCACGTTGACACACCGGTTCCCGTCAAATCATTGCAGTTAAGCAACGTTAAACCTGGTCATTACTAAAATGGGTGACCAATTTGGGAATTCCAGGCGCTGTATGTAGGAAGACGTCAAGAGTTGCAAAAACCTAACGTCGTTATCTCCCCTAACGGGTATATACATGCGACTGGGGACCGCTTGTGTATTTTCAGACTCCCATGGAACCGGTTAAATCCGCTTGTGAATTTTCATATTCCCATGGAACCGGTTAAATCTGAATAGGGCTAGTGCCGTTTCACATACACAACCTACCCTATTTTGGGAATATATGGACTCTTCCAGACACTATTTATAGATTTATGACTAAATGTTGTCATAGTGACAGTCTTGGACGCAACCATTATCTAACATGCTATTCTGTACTTCTGTAAGTCTACTGTCGTGTCGTCTCATTTGTTATGAGCCTTTCAAACTCACATTAAAAACCCCGGGATACGGTATTAAAAATTTAGTAACAAAATGCAGTACAGTATATAATACACATGTATAACATTATAAATAACATTATAAATAACACCGTAAGGCGGGGGGGAATACCGTAACCAGGGACAGAAAAAACATCGTATTCCACATCGTAACATGAAAAGAAAAAAATTTATCCTAGGGCTACCGTATCCAGGTGTTCTACTGCAATTATTTAAAACTAGAGGATTTATAAAATTAATTTAACTATTAAAATATCAGCAGTTCTGTGTTGCAAATAACTACGGTGATAAATAGGGATGTGACAACAGCATACTCTTTTCATTGTTTTGAATCTCGAGTGTATATCCGACACAGTTTATCACCCGATAACGGCATCACTCTATATAAAAGCATATAAGATATCAACGGATACACATTCGAGAGTCCAAACAATAAAAAGAATATGCTGTTGTCCTAGCCCTAGTGAAACGAAGCATATATAGTTTAGTGTAAGCAAGGAAAAGTCATGTTACTAACATCTTGGAGTAACTCAGACAAAAGTCAATGGCGCATCTGGACGAGAATAAATGATAGAATTTTTGGTGTTCATCTTGATGAGGATGACGTTTCACAGACTGAAGTCACCTATATATTATTTAACCCAATCCCTCAACTCAGGTATGATTAAATTCATATATTATTTGAGTTATATTTTAATATATTTATATATTATCTAACGCATATGTTATTTAACTCATATGTTATTTAACTCGCATTTTTTTTAATTCATATATTATTTCTCATGTTATTTTCCTCGTATATCATTTAGTTCATATATTATTTAGTTCATATATTATTTAGTTCATATATTATTTAGTTTATACGTTATTTAACTCATATATTATTTAGTTCATATATTATTTAGTTCATATATTATTTAGTTCATATATTATTTAGTTCATATATTATTTAGCCCATATATTATTTAGTTCATATATTATTTAGTTCATATATTATTTAGTTCATATATTATTTAGTTCATATATTATTTAGTTCATACGTTATTTATCTCATACATTATTTAGGTCATAAATTATTTAGTTCATATATTATTTAGTTCATATATTATTTAGTTCATATATTATTTAGTTCATATATTATTTAGCCCATATATTATTTAATTCATATATTATTTGGTTCATATATTATTTAGTTCATATATTATTTAGCCCATATATTATTTACTTAATATATTATTTAGTTCATATATTATTTAGTTCATATATTATTTAGTTCATATATTATTTAGTTCATACGTTATTTATCTCATACATTATTTAGGTCATATATTATTTAGTTCATATATTATTTAGTTCATATATTATTTAGTTCATATATTATTTAGTTCATATATTATTTAGTTCATATATTATTTAGTTCATATATTATTTAGCCCATATATTATTTAGTTCATATATTATTTAGTTCATATATTATTTAGTTCATATATTATTTAGTTCATATATTATTTAGTTCATATATTATTTAACTAATATATTATTTAGTTCATATATTATTTAGTTCATATATTATTTAGTTCATATATTATTTAGTTCATATATTATTTAGTTCATATATTATTTAGCCCATATATTATTTAGTTCATATATTATTTAGTTTATACGTTATTTAACTCATATATTATTTAGTTCATATATTATTTAGTTCATATATTATTTAGTTCATATATTATTTAGTTTATACGTTATTTTACTCGTATATTATTTAGTTCATATATTATTTAGTTCATATATTATTTAGTGCATATATTATTTAGTTCATATATTATTTAGTTCATATATTATTTAGTTCATACGTTATTTAACTCATATATTATTTAGTTCATATATTATTTAGCCCATATATTATTTAGTTCATACGTTATTTAACTCATATATTATTTAGTTCATATATTATTTAACTCATATATTATTTAATCTACGTATTATTCTAAGGCTCTAGAAGGATGGCAGGGCTATGGTTCATTGGATTTGTAGTGTTTGCTTTGATGACTGAGTTAATTCTGACACTCTGCTATTGAAATTGAAGTTCTCCAGACTGAAGTCAGCTATACATTGTAACCTCCATATATTGGTGAAGGACATGTTGAACGAAGCTTTGGTTGGATAAATGTACACACCTAAATTGAGTATAAGCGAAGAAAAGGCAGGCTGAAGACGACTTGAAATGACTCAGCAATAACTGATCTCAAACAATAGCACACTGAAACCAACGTAAATGATAAAATTTCATGTAGAGAATCACTTCGTACCATATAAATGAAGACATGCGTTGTATGAAGAGAAATGATATGAGAGTGATATGACAGCTGTGTAATGTGAGTCTTAAAGGCAAGTTTTGATCTGTTGACCTCAGAGAAAGATTAAATCCGAACAATACAAGATGTGTGCGAAGAGGAAACTTATATGGCAACATTGAAAGAACGACTGCGAGTTCTTTGGGTAGTAGATGTAGAATAGTTGAGGTAGTAGGGCCAGTTGGCAGGGGTTAGAGTTTGGCAAACGTGGAGAGAGGTGATAAGGTTGGACTTAGAGAAAACGAAAGATGAATGAAGATCTTGTCAGAGATAGATTAATTTGGAAGTCGGTTTCTTAAAAAAATCGACTGGTTGTAGCGGTGGTGGTGGTAGTGGTGGTGATGATGATTACCTGAATTTATCAACCATTATTCTTTAAATGTTATTTTCACTTATCAATTTTTCAGTACTTAGAGAGCATAAAGAGAACATTATCATCGGCATATCCCGGTTGGTTGGTTGTTTTTGTTTTACGGCATATCAACCCTTTTCAGGTTATTTAATGGCGAATCCACTGATTTTGAGAAAAACATTTTTTAATAGAATATATATTATTTTTCAAGTAGGTTTCTATTTAACCCATAGTTGGGACCTAATAGGTACTACCACTCCAGGTCAGAGTGGACCTGGGAGCAATGCCAATTAAAGGGTGGCTGTACACTCCCTAAAGTCCACAAGTTGGGGGCTCACCATCGGATATAGTTTAAAGTCATATTCAGGACCTAGGCATATTCCGGACAAGTTACATAAACTGACGGAAGGTACCAACACGCTTAGCCAATGAAATCGCACCAACCAACAGTTGGCAAACGGTATCTTTTGTTTATTAAAATTTTTAAGGTATCTTTTATTTATTAAATTGTGAAGTGAAAGTACAGAATAGTTAAAAACGCCCTCAGTTGCCCATGTTAAGAATGGCTTTCTAAACCATAACGTTATTATTCCGGCACAATCCGCAAACTACTTTTTGTTCTATGAAATTATCACACATTTTAATTATAATTATTTGTTCTTTTTCCTTTATTTTTAACTGTTTGCTAGTGTGTTAAACATTGGCCATCGTTTTCAGTAAAGAATTAAAAAAATCCGCAAAGTTTTCGTTCAGCTTTCTTAAAAATTAGCCAGCATCTTCGTAAGAAACACATGCACACAACGTTTTTGTTTGGCACTATTTTCTGTTTACGTAACCTGCCCGGAACATACCGACTCTGCATGATTACCATTTTTTTTTAATAAATAAGATCAGGAAATTTTGGAAAAAAAAAACTACATTATTCTTACCTTATTTATTTGTTTTTGAAGAATTATTGGATGAAAATCGTTATTAAGGAAACGTTTAATTTTTAAAAAATATTTTTACTTCATAATATACTTGTGGCCGTCGTTGTTTACAATTCGGTGTCCAAATGATTAAAAACGATACTAATCTTGGAAAATTCATCGCCTCTGTCGAACGTTTTAGGTAGAGATACATACATACATACATACATACATACATACATTTAAACAGATAGGTGAGATTTATATTATAGATTATCTCTTTTGTAAATGTATGACTTCTGAACTCATTATTTTGTTTTTGTCCATCATATAACATGTCTCGCGTTTTGTCACATTTCATTGTAGACCTAAAAATCCTTTTCGCTGAAAATATTTCTTAAAAAGCAGCTCAAACCAAAAAAACTTCTCCCAAATCAAAACACCTAAAGAAACCTGTCCAAACTTGTTTTCCACACGCACGCACGTATATACACAACTACGTATATACACCCCAGGCACGCACGCAAGCACACATACGCATTAACCACACATACGTACACACATACGAGCGTGAGGTCACTTCCTTTTTTTTCTCCAAACGCATGCGCAGAAAACCAAGGTCCCACGCGCAGCCCCTTTTTCTTCCTCTTTCATCGGGTGGCTTTTGAGCTGACCAGTCGCACCAGATTTCGCCTCCCGACTACCAGTGGTCACTCCTCGTCAAAACATGTGCGCGGACGGTTAGCGACCTGCATACGTTCGCCCTTTCTTTCTCCCCCGTTTTCATAAAGCAGCAGTCGCTTTATGTGTGCCTTTTCATTTCCTCCTCACGTTTGGATTTTTCATCTTTTGAAATGAACATTAGCTTTTTATTTTTCTACGAAAAATAAACGTGTTCAAATTTATTCAACAAGCGTTTTCATTCCTTCATTTTCTGTTTGTTTCATTGTATATTTTTGCAGCGGTTTGGTGTATTATTATATACTAACCCGTTACAAATTTGGTGACCCCCGAACTTTAAAATGAAATGAACGTTTTTGAAGGAACCACGTGTTTAACTTTAACACAAATATTTACAAAACACACGGAAAATAACCGGACAACCACGTGGAAGAATAACGTCAAACCGCGAACAAAAGACGAGTAAAATAATAATAATGTCACTACAACCCACGGAAACCCAGCATGAAACAATGACATTGAACATTCCACCCTTCAACCCGGCGAACACAAAAATATGGTTCGTCCAAATACAAGCTTTATTTGACGCCAAACGAATTACCTCACAACGAGCGCGTTATTGCTATCTCGTCGAGAAACTGCCTTTGGAGATAGTGGAAGAGGTTATGGATGTACTTGACAATGTGCCTGAAGAAAACCCATACGACACACTCAAGCAAGCCATTCTACAGCGAACCGGCGTTTCTAATGAAGCCATGCTGCGAAACTTGTTCACACAAGTTGAATTGGGAGACCGCACACCGTCGCAGTTACTACGACACATGAAATCCTTGTTAGGAGAAAATAAAATGTCTGACAGCATTATGCGTAGCTTGTGGATGAATAAGCTACCCGCGACAGCAAAACAAATCCTCGCGCCAATGTCTGAAGAGACGACGTTAGAAAAACTCGCCGACATAGCTGACCGGATACTCGAAAGTTCCCGAAGCCGACAAGTGTACGCACAACAACAGCAACCAGTGCAAACCCGAGACGAGGAGCTAGCGGAATTAAAGTCCACAGTGGAAAAGCTGTCACAACAATTAGCCGACGTTCTCCAAGTATGTCGACGTTACCCCAGTAACTACAACAACACGCGACAAAGGACCAGACGAAGAAGCTCCAGCAGCAGGCGACACGGTTCACGTGATAGACAAAACATATGCTTCTATCACAGAAAATTCGGCGCGGACGCTCGACGATGCACTACACCCTGTGCGTTCAAAAAAACAGCACAGGGAAACGAATTTTCCAGCCAGTAACGACGACAACTGTAGCTGGAATACACAAAAAAGGTCGTCTGTTTTATATCCGTGACAAAATTCACGGATATAACTTCTTAATAGACACCGGAGCTGAAATCAGCGTCATACCGACACCGCATGGCCATCCAACGGGGACACATTTTCTCACTCTGCAAGCTGCTAACGGGACTAAAATACCCACTTTTGGAGAGAAAATGTTAAACTTAAACCTGGGAATGCGAAGGAATTTTGTTTGGAATTTCACCATAGCCAGCGTGACCACTCCAATATTAGGGGCAGACTTTTTAGCCCATTTTAACCTGTCTGTCGACATGACAAACCATTCGTTAACAGACAACGAAACGAAGATTTCGGTGAGAGGAACCACTTCAAAATTTTTAACCACCGGAATCAGCGCTGCCTTACCCGAAGATGCACACGTCCGCCAGCTACTCCAAAAATATCCTCAACTCTCCCAGCCGTTTAAAAATACGGACCCTATCAAGCATAGCGCTAAGCACTACATCAAAACCACAGGACCGCCCGTCTATTCAACCCCCAGACGCTTGAAACCGGATAGATACAAATTGGCAAAATCCGAGTTTCAAGACCTACTCCAGATGGGAATAATACGGCCCTCGAAAAGTGCTTGGTCGTCACCACTCCACATGGTACAGAAAGCTGATAACACCACATGGCGCCCGTGCGGAGATTTCAGGCGTTTAAACGCAAAAACAATCCCAGATAGATACCCTATCCCCCACATCCATGACTTCGCCAACGGACTTCAAGGCGCCACAATTTTTTCAAAGCTGGACCTCGTAAAAGCCTATTTTCAAATTCCAGTCGCAGAAGAAGATATACATAAAACTGCACTAACAACACCATTCGGCCTTTACGAGTTCCTTAGGATGCCTTTCGGGCTTAGAAACGCCTGCCAAACTTTTCAACGTTTGATTGACGAAGTTTTCAGAGGTCTGCCTTTCATATTCGCTTATGTGGACGATGTTTTGATTGCCAGCAGAAACCTCGACGAACACAGACAACACCTTGAGCAAACCTTTAAAAGACTATCACATTTCGGCCTGAAAATAAACACCGATAAATGTGTTTTCGGCCAACAAGAAGTTAAATTTCTCGGACACTTGATTGACAAGGATGGAATTTCACCTCTACCCGAAAAAGTAAGCGCTATTTCTGATTTTCCTGTACCGACATCTGTCAGACAGGTACGCCGTTTTGTAGGCATAATCAATTATTACCGACGTTTTTTGCCTAACTGCTCTACGTTACTCGCGCCTTTAACGGACATGTTAAAAAATCGGACAAAAAACCAACAGTTAGTTTTGGAGGGACCTGCACTCCAGGCCTTTGAAAAATCGAAAACTGCTTTGGAAAACTTCACCAAACTAACTTACGCCCAAGAGAGCGATACAACGAAACTCACACTAACAACGGATGCATCTGAAATAGCAGTAGGTGCAGTCATTCACCAGATTTCCGACAACAAAATGACCCCTATTTCATTCTTCTCGGCAAAGCTAAACAAGGCGCAGAGTAAATACAGCACTTTTTCGAGAGAGCTACTCGCGATTTACCTTGCAATAAAACATTTTAAACATCTGCTCGAGGGTAGAAATTTTTCCATCTATACGGATCACAAACCCTTAACATTTGCTCTACACACACAGGTCGACAAATACGGCCCTCGAGAAATTCGACATCTCGATTTTATTGCCCAATATTCTACCGATATACGGTACATAAAAGGACACGAGAACATTGTAGCTGACGCTTTATCTCGCGCAACGATTGCTTCTTTAAATTCCGCTCCACTAAGTATGGAATTAATAGCACAAGAGCAATCAGCCGATACCACGCTTCCAGCTATAATGGAAAAGACTTCACTGAAGCTGGAAGAAATGCCGACACCATTCGGAACAACAAACTTCTACTGCGATGTATCGCAAAAACAACCTCGCCCGTATATTTCACCGAGCCTCAGACGACAAGTTTTTAATCACTTTCACAATTTGTCCCACCCAGGAAAACGCGCCACTGTGAAATTAATAGCGGAACGTTTTGTTTGGCCAAATATGAATACGGACATCCGTAGTTGGACCAAAACTTGCGTTTCGTGCCAAAAAAACAAAATACACAGGCACACCAAATCCCCTGCAGGAACTTTCAGTGTACCTGATGCCAGGTTCACCCATGTGCATATTGACTTAGTTGGACCCTTGCCCACTTCAAAAGGGCACACCCATATCCTTACTATAGTCGATAGATTTAGTAGATGGCCGACAGCAATAGCAGTCAGAGACACATCAGCCTCAACGATAGCCAGAGTATTCCTACAGGATTGGATAGCTATTTTCGGAGTACCCTCCGTAGTCACAACAGACAGGGGCGCACAGTTCCAATCAACTCTTTTCGCGGAATTTAATAATTTGTTGGGAACCAGACACATAAAGACTACTGCGTACCATCCGTGCGCAAATGGCATGGTCGAGCGCTTCCACAGACAATTGAAAGCGTCTTTAGCGATGAATGAAAACAGCGCGGACTGGGCAGACAATTTGCCGCTCATACTTTTAGCAATTCGCAACACTGTGAAGGAAGATTTGCAGAGCACGCCCGCAGAATTAGTTTTCGGATCAGCTTTAATTTTACCCGGACAATTCTGCGAAAACAATGCAAATATTGCCCCAACGACAACCTTCGTGACCGAATTAAAACGTAAAATGTCACAATTAAAATTCACTCCCACCAAAAAGACAGACACGAACATTTTCGTTCCAAGGGATGTTCACACCTGTAAATACGTGTTTATCAGGAACGACGCGGTCAAAAAACCACTCTGTCCAAATTATTCCGGACCCTATCTAGTTCTCGACAGAAGTGAAAAATATTTCACTATTTTAAAAAGAGACAAAAGAGACACTATAGCAATTGACAGAATCAAACCGGCATTTATAGACGAACAATTGCACTTGTCCCCTAGTCCAATACAAGAAAGTACACACTCACAAACGGACGAAGAGACTACGAGAAACAATACACCAGAAACAACAACAAAAACTGGGCGAAAAGTTCATTGGCCCAAACATTTCAAACAATATATTACTTATTAAAAACACACATAAAAAAAAATACATTTCTATGCACATATATATATATTTTTCTTTCCCCAGGAGGGAGAGTATTGTCCAAACTTGTTTTCCACACGCACGCACGTATATACACAACTACGTATATACACCCCAGGCACGCACGCAAGCACACATACGCATTAACCACACATACGTACACACATACGAGCGTGAGGTCACTTCCTTTTTTTTCTCCAAACGCATGCGCAGAAAACCAAGGTCCCACGCGCAGCCCCTTTTTCTTCCTCTTTCATCGGGTGGCTTTTGAGCTGACCAGTCGCACCAGATTTCGCCTCCCGACTACCAGTGGTCACTCCTCGTCAAAACATGTGCGCGGACGGTTAGCGACCTGCATACGTTCGCCCTTTCTTTCTCCCCCGTTTTCATAAAGCAGCAGTCGCTTTATGTGTGCCTTTTCATTTCCTCCTCACGTTTGGATTTTTCATCTTTTGAAATGAACATTAGCTTTTTATTTTTCTACGAAAAATAAACGTGTTCAAATTTATTCAACAAGCGTTTTCATTCCTTCATTTTCTGTTTGTTTCATTGTATATTTTTGCAGCGGTTTGGTGTATTATTATATACTAACCCGTTACAAACCCTCCGAAATCGGCAACTTCTAAATACTGCTTTTCACTTGTAACATATCTGCATATTATTTAATATTGTATATCACTGAAAAATTTAATGACGATCTGGAGTGACAGTGGTGGGCACCTAGGGATGGCGTGTGCCCTCTGTGGAGAAACTCGTCCGATACAAAAAAATAAGGAGATAAATGCAATTTTATGCGCTATCGTGGTTCGAGGTGGCAATATAAAAATACGTTTTTTTCCCACAGCAGTGACATTTTATCTCGTACATGTGAGGTTGCTGTCAGCTGGAAAGAGGACGAAAAGAAAAATACGATGGCTGATTGGAGAAGAAATAGAACGCTGATTGTTAAGAAGAATTTCGAATTCGACCCATTTTTTTTCTCTTCTTTTTTCTGTTTTGAGAACAGACGAACTTTCCATCGAGCACGAACGCGACTTGTACGTCAAACGAATTTGCGTGACTTAGATAGGGATTAATTCCCGGAAAAAAGAAATATACACAATCTTTAAAAAAAAAAAAACTTTTATATTTTTCTACGTAAACTTCATCCAAAGTATATTCCTCTGATATAATAACATGAGTTCCTGAGAGGTGAATACATTTTAATGATATGCGTTATAGTAAGTTAAAAATGACCTCCCTTAATCCGAAATCTTCACTGACTTCACGCCAAAAATAGAAACGAGATTCACTTTCTTTCTTACTACAAACTGCACCGTGTTCAGACGTCTAAACTAATAAAATAAAAACAAAAAATTAAAGCATGAGGTAAAAACCAATTCCTTACTTCATCATATTTTTTATGTTGTAAGTCTACTGGAAAACACCGGAAAGTGAAATAGTCGACTATTATGATGAGTATTATAATGGTCGATTATCATGATGAGTACTATAATGGTCGATTATTATGATTTGTAAAAGTAGAATTTCAGAAGGAATGTTATCAAAGCGAAATAAATATTTGCAGTTGAAATATTTATATTAAATAGTTTCCAGTAATGTAACTTGATGGATGAAATATCATTCTGATAGTAACGTTTTTCACTAAGAATATATCGGGCAGTTTCGGAAATTTAGGACAAAGAAAATGGATATGCAAAATACATTTTGGAAAAACAACAGATGATGTGTTTTGATGCTACGTAGAGAGTGGCGTCAGAAAAGGAAGGAAGTTTTATATTACACGTAGAAAGTATAGAATTAGATTGAGCAGTTTATAACTGGGAGTTGTGAAGTAGAACCAGACAATGGCAATTATGGGAGCATTGGATTAAATACTTGAACATATGTAGTTGTGGAGAAGAAAACGGCGAGCCATTTCGGAACCAACGTCTCACAACTTCAATAAATGTAAAATGAAACAACTTGGTTGTTTGAGTTTTTTTCGTGAAAAACATATATACATTTCAGGAGCACTTCGGAACAGACGAAAATGGTTGTCATTCAAGGTTATCTCGTCCTTTGTCCAACACAAATGTAAAAGATGTTTATTCGTTCTTTTTTTTATAAACTGTTTAGTATGTCGATACGTACAGAAAACCATTATACACACACATCAATAAGATAAACATTTATACACCAAATGATAACATACTGACGACATAATAACATATCAGGCGACACATTAACAAGATAAAGAGACTCATTATGCACGACGCACATTTATAGACTCGTTATACACCCCTCCGCATAACAATATTAGAAATCTATAGTCAGACAGTATCTCCCGAAGAAATTATTTTTCATTATATGTCATGGTTGTAAAAGTCATTTATGAGTTATCTCTCCTTATTTGAACTCTTCACTTGCGCCACTCCAGAAATCAAAATGAGACTTCATCCACTTTCTCATCACGAATGTTGGCCCGTTGATACATGTAAAATAATAAAAGCATGTTTTCTCTTAATTCTCAGCTTGTCTCTGTATGTTACAATTTGCCGACAGACACTGCAAGTCAAACGATTATATATATATATATATATATATATATATATATATATATATATATATATATATATATATATATATATATATATATGAGCAAACAGTTAAGATAATTTTATAAATATTAGATATAATTTTATAAATATTAATTCTTTAATATTTATAATTTACTTTAAATGTCTCGTGACAGCAACAACTGTGGAATTTTTATTAATATTTTTGATTTTGATATAAAAAATGATTATACGGAAAATCGAAAAATTAAAAAAAAAAAGAATCATAAAGCAAAATGTCTCCGTTGCATTTAATAATATTTGCTTGAATGAAAAACTGCTGCCTAAATATACGGAATTCAAATACACACACGCACACGCACACACACACACACACACACACACACACACACACACACACACACACACACATATATATATATAATTTTTTTAAAATATCATGTGATAACTATGGTGTAGACGTGGAAAAAAGGTTGATTGATTTGTTTTGTAGCATGTTAAGCTCTTTTGGGATTATTTAAAACCGAATCAAGTAATCTGAGCAAACATATTTATACTTTACGTTCTTTTCATCAGCAAATCTTAATTCATTGTGTAATGTTTTTATGTAATTCGTTGCATGTGGTAATTTTTAAACATTAACTTAGGAAGTGACCGTGGTTGATGTCAATGTGGACTGTCGATTTTACAGCATCATTTTCTGCACCTTTCCATTTAACTCATGAGTGGGATATTGGCGGATACAACTACTCCAGTTCAAATTGAACCAGAGAATAATACCAGCTAAGAGGTAGGTCCAGAATCTTGAAAACTATAAGATTAGGACTTTAGCAACAAGTGGAGGTTAATATCATGCCTGGAAGAAGAAAGGAAGAAATAAAGAAGGGTAGAGATGGGAACAGTTATCTTCGCTGAATGCGCACTTTATTGAGACTATTGATGATGATGATGATGATGATGATGATGATGATGAAGAAGAAGAAGAAGAAGAAGAAAAAGAAGAAGAAGGACAAAGAGAAGAAGAAGAAGAAGTAGGACAAAGGGAAGAAGTAGGACAAAGAGAAGAAGAAGAAAAAGAAGAAAGGAGGAGGAGGAGGAGGAGGAGGAGGAGGAGAAGAAGAATATAATTAAAAGACGAAAAAAAAAAGAAAATGAAAAAGAAAAAGAAGATAGTGAAGAGACGAAACGGAAGACAATGAAAAAGAAGAAAAACAAGAAAAGAAGAAAGAATGAAGAAAAAAGTGAAAGAAGGAGAGCATCGAAATAAAAAAAAAATTAATTGGGAAGGAAAACATTTAGAAAATGATTTTTACTAAAAAGAAAATACAGTGAAATTGCAAAAGAACGAGACAAAAGTAACGAAGCAAAGTATTGAATGCAACAACATTACTACTACTACTACTACTACTACTACTACTAATAATAATAATAATAATAATAGTAAAGTACTACAAACGACAGCAGAAAAAGACAAGCAAAACTCAAATGCTTTTCTAAAATGTAATGGCTTGTTTTTTTTTTGTTTGGACAATTTTAGGAATTTCAGGAACTGTAATTGCTTATTGTTCTAGATGATCATTTTGGTGAGAAATCTGTTCTGCAATCTTAGTATTGTGCTGGGAACATCTTTGGAATTTTTACTTCTGTTTTTGCATATTGAAAAAAATAAAAGAGAAAAAAACTATTTAATCCTAAAATTATTCATTTATTTTTCTTCTCATATAAAACGTAAGCATTTAACTTTTAACATACACATTTCAATGCAAATCCATTACACATTGAAATATTTCTATTCATATACAAATTAACATCCGTTCCGTCCATTAACAATCGTTTATATATATATATATATATATATATATATATATATATACACATACACACACAGACACACACACACACACACACACATATATATATATATATATATATATATATATATATATATATATATATGTTGAATATGAAAACTAGTTGCTACACATATGCAAATATGTTTCAGTGACCACTCTGCTAGGAAAAATCACATCATGAGGCCAAGAATATCTCAGTCAAAATCTATATATATATATATATATATATATATATATATATATATATATATATATATATATATAGAGAGAGAGAGAGAGAGAGAGAGAGAGAGATTTGCTTTATATTTATATATGTATGCTTTTATCTCAACTTAAATATTAAAAACGTTAATAATCAATTTAAATGTAAAAAAATGTTAATAATAGTTTTTGCACTGGTATAATGACTTATTCTTCTAAAATCCGTATTCCTTAAATAACCACTAAAAGTAGAGCCGGATGTTTTAGTGCTAGACTATATATATATAAGTCTAGTTAAATAAGCCGGATGTTTTAGTGTTAGACTATATATATATAAGTCTAGTTAAATACGACATATTTTCTTTTTTCTGAGCTATCATTGTAAAGTTACCATGAGCCGGGCAATCTTTTCCTTTCAGCAGGCAAGTTGTACGGAACAAAACCCATTGATTTAATCGACCATATTCTTTTCTATTCTGTACATTATATATATGGGGAGAACTTGAATGCCTACAGGGGAGAACTTGAATGCCTATAAGACACTGTACTCGAGTGTCTAAGGTCTCTCTGTACAGGGGTTTGTCAGAACAATCTGGCATGAGGATACTTTTTCCCTAGAAGTAAACCCTGACCAAATATTCAAAATCACATAGTATTCGCTACCCAAATAAGATCTCTTCGCTATGGCTAACCCATATTAGCTTTTACGAGGAATGGTGCACCTTCTCCAAGCGATGTTACCTCAAGTAACAGCACGAAACTGGATACTCCACCAGACTAGATAAATTCTTGTCCTGGAATTTAGTAAGATCAAGAGACCAAAATAAAAGATATAATACAATGTATGAAAATGGTTAATTGGGGAGAGGAAAATTATGTTCTCAATTTCTTTACTAAGTTACTAACTCAGTGTTTGAGAAATAAAGAGCTTAAATGGAACATTCAGATGTCTATGTATCTCATATAGAGTTCAAGTGTTAGCCCCAGGTTGTGGGCCCCTTGATTTCTGAGAACTTCGACTGAAGTAATATAATATATTATATACAAGTACTATTCAATATTTACATTCATCGGTTGAGATTATTAATCCCTTTCTTTATTCATTAGACTAATTGTGTTTAAAATAGATAATACACGTTTAAAACATACCATTACATTTAAAACAGGTGATTAAACGTTTAAACTAAATAAAATTATAATTAGATGATTGATCAACGATTGAAATAAAATAAAATAAATAAAATATCTATGAGATGGTTAATTTACGATTAAAAAAACGATTAAAAATTTAAAAGTGTCTTTCAGTTAACTATGCTCATTTTACTTGGTTTAGAATATGTATGCGCTTTTTTCTTAAGATATTTATGATGGCATTCAACGCTTAACTTACCTTTAGTGATTAATTAAGAATTACATAGTTTAGAAAGTTACGTTTTGTATAAGTACAATGCATTATTTTATTTATATCACCCGACTACGAAGATATAAATCGGTGAACTCATAAGACTAATTGCATTTAAAACAAGTGATTAACGTTTAAAATGAATAAAATAAAATGAGATGATTAATTAATGATTGAAATAAATAGTTAAAAATTTCGATGAGATGTTAAAAATTATCTATCTATCTATATATATATATATATATATATATATATATATATATATATATATATATATATATATATATATGTATATCAACATAAAAAGGAGAAAATAAGGTACGTCGAAGTAAAAGTACTATGCATAATTTACATTTAAATCAATCTCGCTAATAGTATATATCTCTTTCTATGTCATTACACTACCCATGTTTAAACTAAAAGATTCATGTTTAAAATGAATAGATTTAAGATGCGATAAATTATTAAAAATTAAACTAGATATTGAATAACTTCCAATCTAATGTACTCTTTTACTCAATATAGAAATGTATGAGTTTTCTCATTTAAATCAATAACTTACTTTTACTTTAGTGGTATTTAGGACATTACATATTTTCAAAAAGTAAGGCATTACAGTTACAATACATTATTATATTTATATTATCCGTTTTTTTAAACTTCTTTAGTGTTTTATAATTTCTTTAGTGTATGAATTTGAAAATGTTCACAAGAGATAGCTGTTTCTTGTTTTATATTTAAAAGTTTGTCACGATCTTTCAATTTAGTTATTTCCAGCTTTTTATGGAGGCATAGAAAACACGGTGCCTGTAATGAAAGGCATACGTTAGCTTTTTTTTTAATGATTTTCCATTCCAACCTAGGTGTTTTGTTCTCCTTAATCAATTTCCAGTTATATATTGATGATGAAGTATCTTTCTCATATTTTTGATTCATCATAGAACTTTTATGTCCATAGCATCTCTCCTTAAATGTTAATTGCGTACTACCTATATCAAACTTTTCTTCATTTGGGTTTTCCTCTGGAAATATTTCATTTTCTTTATCTATGTCCCCTAAAAAGATTTTGGTGAGGACATGTTGAACGAAGCTTTGGTTGGATAAATGTACACACCTCAATTGAGTATAAGCGAAGAAAAGGCAGGCTGAAGACGACTTGAAATGACTCAGCAATAACTGACCTCAAACAATAGCACACTGAAACCAACGTAAATGATAAAATTTCATGTAGAAGATCACTTCGTACCATATAAATGAAGACATGCGTTGCATGGAGAGAAAAGATATGAGAATGATACGACAGCTGTGTAATGTGAGTTTTATAGACAAGTTTTGATCTGTTGACCTCAGAGAAAGATTAAATCCGAACAATACAAGATGTGTGTGAAGAGGAAACTTATATGGCAACATTGAAAGAACGACTGCGAGTTCTTTGGGTAGTAGATGTAGAATAGTTGAGGTAGCAGGGTCAGTTGGCAGGGGTTAGAGTTTGGCAAACATGGAGAGAGGTGATAAGGTTGGACTTCGAGAAAACGAAAGATGAATGAAGATCTTGTCAGAGATAGATTAATTTGGAAGTCAGTTTCTTAAAAAAAAAGGACTGATGATGATGATGATGATGATGATGATGATGATGATGATGATGATGATTCTACTTACCTGAATGTATCAACCATTGTTGTAATATGTTCAAAGCAAAATCTTCCGTTTGCTGCTAATAATGATAAAATAATAAAAGTTTATTGATTTTTAACTGCTAGTTAACGCATTGATTTTTAACTGCTAGTAAAACTAAAATCGATAGATGATCACCGACAAGCGTATTTTTTTCGTTTAGGAGAATATCTCCACATTTAACATGCGTTTCTATGGTTATCTGGGAAAAATAACAACTCTACAGTTAAATATTTAGAAATTTATAAAGAATAAGAATCGGAATCGGTAATTGTATCAGAATCAGGAATTTAGTATGAAATCGGTAATTGCATCGGAATCGGGAAAAATATTGGAATTGTCCCATCACTCTAATATATATATATATATATATATATATATATATATATATATATATATATATATATATATATATATATATATAAAGAACTATTTTGCATTTTGGATCAACTCGAGAGGAGTTTCATTCAAGCTGAAATATGATGCGCGGTTTGTTTCTATATTAGTTTTTTTTTTACATATCCAACATTTTTTAATTTTTTTTATTTGGTAATTTATAAGTACAATAAATTGCGGTTTCACTTAATGCCTTAACTAGCAAACTAGCACATTCTAGCATTGCTACAAATATAATTTGCTGATTTCTTTATTTCCTCTGATGATATTATGTTTCTTTGTTGCATTTTCGAACCTGTCTTTATATGTTCGTGGTGTTCAAATCTGCAATATCCTTGACATGTTATTTATGATGTGTCTACCAGAGGACAGAGTTTCATACCATAGTCAGTGTTATTTACACAACGCTTCGGTCAAGTCCATTACACTTGCTCATTATCTACCTGACAATCTGATTAATCTAAATCCTCGAGTGGCTTTTGGCTTTGCTAAGTAGTTACTCATTAGTATAAAACAATAAAAAATGTCTCAATAATTTCAAGGTTTCGTATTCAGAAAAAGAAAAAGCAGCCATGTCTTATTATATCCTGATGAAAATAAAAGAGTCAAGGTGAGGATTTTTTTTTTCATTGCACACAATTATCAAAAAAACTGTCAAAAAATCAAAGCATGAAATGAAATTCTTTTTAATAATAAAAAAAATCATTTTTTTTTAAATATATTTATATTTTAAATAATTGATTTGGGAATTTTAAGTAAGACGAACCCTGGAATAAATGTGGTATTATGGTGACTGTGTATTTCAGCTAGGAATAGCATAAACAAATCCTAGGTAAAGCGAGCGAGAAGGATGACCATAGAGACCCCATCCCTCATCCCCTTCCTACACTTTTGAATGGCCTTGTGCCTAATTTATCTTTCGATCATAGTAAATTTTCGGAAATAAATAATTCTTTCCAAGCATATTGTCACGAAAAGCAGAAAAAAATGCATCATCATCATCATCATCATCATCATCATCATCATCATCATCATCATCATCATCATCATCATCATCATCGGTTTAGCATCCGTTTTACATAAATTGACTTCCAAACGAACCTATCTCTGGCTAGGTCTTTAATTATCCCACTAACACTTCCTTCCGTGTTTTCATTAACTTTACCTTGTGAACTGACTCTACTACATCAATTAACGTGACCATACTAACAAAATCCTCTGCTTTGCACACATCTCCCTATAATGTCCAGAGTTAATCTTAAAAAAAAAAATTTTTTTGGTGGGGGGGGGGGTCATCAAGTGTAATCTAAGATTCACATCATACATCGATCTTATTCTCATACCATTTCTCGCCTTGCAATACATATCGTCAACCCTGACTGGTCTGGTTTCATTTCCAATGGATCATCACACTTTGTGCAATCAGGTGGCCGCTGGTAGGACTTGGTGCCAGCCCACAAGTTCAAAGAGACCCAGGTGTGGCTTCAAAAGGAGTGCTATGACTTTGTCCCCTTCTCTCACTGGTCCCTTCTCCTCTCCCGACCTGAAACTATTGGACTACTTCATTTAATTATTCGTCGAGAACATCATCAATATGGCCTCCCACAACACTAAGGACAACCTGATCGATCCCAGCTGCTGAGTGGCATACTCCCTGTTCTGGACCTGTATAGAGGCGGGGATTGAGGCTGAAGGCGGCTACATTGAATAGATGTCAGCTCTTCTACAGTCAAGTTACCTGAATTGATTTTTTTCAATAAAAGTTTTAAAATAAAGCTGTAGTATTGTTTTCTTTAGGGCGATAATTTTATCGTTCCACCTCGTAGGATGCTTAAAGGTGAATGATGTCTCACACGCGACAAGGAAATAAAATATGTAGACGTTAAAACACATGCCTCGTGTCTTTCACATTTACTTGCAGCAAAACTCTGTAACTGAAGCAGCTGAGGCAGTCACTCAATGATCGTCTCCCGGAAGCGAATTCACGCTGGCATCAGTTAGACTCAACAAAACGTCGAAACTTGTTGATTACAACCTTTATTCCGAAATGAATTTACGCGCGACAGCGCGCGCGTGTGTGTGTGTGTGCGAACGAGAGAGAGAGAGAGAGAGAGAGAGAGACAGACAGACAGACAGACAGAGACAGAGACAGAGACAGAGAGACAAACAGCCATACAGACAGCCAGACAGAGACAGAGGGAGAATTACATATAGATACAAAGAGAGAGAGAGAGAGAGATAGAGAGAGAGAGAGAGAGAGAGAGAGAGAGAGAGAAACAGAATGACAGAGACAAAGACAGAGAAAAGACAGAGACAGAGAGAGAAACAGAGACAGACAGACAGAGACAGAGAGACAAACAGCCAGACAGTCAGAGAGAGAGAGAGAGAGAGAGAAAGAGGGGGAGAGAGAGAATTACACAGAGATACAAAGAGAGAGAGAGAGAGAGAGAGAAAGAGAGAGTGAAACAGAATGACAGAGACAAAGACAGAGACAAAGACAGAGACAGAGAGAGAAACAGAGACAGACAGACAGAGACAGAGAGACAAACAGCCAGACAGTCAGAGAGAGAGAGAGAGAGAGAGAGAGAGAGAGAAAGAGGAAGAGAGAGAGAATTACACAGATACAAAGAGAGAGAGATGGAGAAAGAGAGACAGTGAGAAACAGAAAGTTAGAGAGAGACAGATAAAAAGAGAAAAACAGAGACAGATAGAGGGAGGAGATACAGAGAAAGACGGATAGAGGGAGAAAGATGGGTGGATAGTCTTTACTGAATCAGTTGCTCTTTGCCGCGATCCCTAGTTTTAGGGATCCCTGGTAAACACGTTTTCTGCTATTTAAGTCTCGCTGGCTAAACCTAGAAAAAGTAAACAGAAAAGAAGACGAGAAACCCAATCAGGATATAACGTGGTTTATGTAACTTTCATTCTATTCAACCTCCATTACCCTTAACTTTTCCACTAACCCGTTTTCGACTATTTAACATTTTTGTCTCTGAGCTTCTCTCAAGAACTAGATGTACTCAGCAAAATTCTTAAGCATTATGCAATGAAATGAAAAATGGAAACATAAAATTCCGTTGCATTAGCGCTGCGCAAAAATGTTTGTCGCTCAGTGTCTGAAAGTAAGTCAGAACGCGGCAGTATGGATTTCGAAAAAGTAGATGCTTTCGAAATTGTCCTCGGTCGCAAAATTTCTGTGAATAAGAATTTTGAGTATAATCTTTCTAAATGTATTTTAGTGCACATCTCTGAAGAAAATCAGGTATTTAAAATATTTCATGCTTATGAAGCAATCTGTGTAACAAAAAAAAAAGTATGTTTCTTGGTGTTAACTAGTTAAATTTTAGCAACACGTGATCTCATCATGCTTAATGTGTTCAAGACTATGAATAAAAAAAGGGAAGGGGGCTCAACATCGTCAGGGTTTCAAGCAGCAATTTTAAAAGCAGGCGTTGGATGAAATCCCCATTCAAAGATGCAACACTTTTTGAAGTTCTTTAGATTAAAAATAGATTCGTTCTTTGCTTTAACGTAGATATTTTTTTTAAAAGGAGAAAAACGAATTACTCGTGAAATATTTTTCTAACAGAAATTGAAAAACGCATTTCATTTCTGCTTAGTTTATTGATTATTTACAAGATCCGATATGCTGTTCTTATTCAGCAAGTTCGAGACAAAAATAAGTATCAATCGGGATGTAATATAAAAGAATGATTTAACTATAAAAGAATATCTGTAAATTATTTTATGTTTTAGAGTGGGGATCACTATGTGCACCTTGTTCGGGGGGGGGGGTAAATGATAACTAGTTTTTTTGTTCCAATGGTTCTACGCAATAGGAACAGAACAAAACGAATTTTGCAAACTAAAAGTAAAACTTAGTTTAAGGTTAGGTTAGGGTTAGTTTTGGGTTCCTATTTACAATGCCTCCCCACGGGACAGAGTTAGACACCAGGATCGTTTTTTAACGTGGAGAAAAGGAACAAAAATAAAAATTGTCTTAGTCGTGAAGGATTTCTCCTCCACTGACAGAGAACCAGAAATTGAAGTGCAGCATCTGAAGAACAGATACTACACTTTGAGGTATTTATTTGCCCCCCCCCACTGAGCAAATTAGGCAGAAGGCCGATTTTTAAAGTGAGGAGTGAAGGGGAAATGGGGACCAACTCCCCGTGGAGTAGGGGAGCTGGATAGTGACAATTGGTATGAAGGGTTGCCCCTACATTGACCAAGGTCTTATATGTGGGGTCGCCCCCACATATGGTCTTTGCTTGCAGCATCTGCCGGAACAGATGGTATTTATTTGCTCCCCCACTGAGCAAATTAGGCACAAGGCCGTTTTTAATGTGAGGTAAAAACCAGCTCCCCTTAAAGTAGGCAAAAAGGGGGCACTCTGGTTACCAAAAATAATAATTGTCCCAGTATAGAGGGTTTCCCCTCCATTGACTGGTACAAATTATCTTAAGTGCAGTATCTGCCGGAACAGATACTACACTTTGAGATATTAAATCTTTTATTCATGTTAAAAAATACAGTAAAATTAACGGTGAACAAAAAACTTAGGCACATGGCTAACTCAAAAAGGGGGGATTTTGGGGGTCGTTGGTCATCCTTGTCACTCCAGAACTAAACAAAGTCAAAAGTTTCTCCCAGCTAGTATCTTCTTTCACCATAATACCGCATTCACCCTTTCATATTGTGGGACGTCCTAGTAACTCCCAATTTTTTAAAACATTTTTTATTGACGAGTAAAAACAAAAAGGATAACAATAAAATGGTACAATAATTCCATTCTCGCCACGGCCAGGATCGTAACGTAGACCATTTGTCTTTCCCGGTCCCACGGCGGCCTCACGTTGTCCACAACATTGGATACAGTAATTGGGCGAGGATGCTCAGGATCGATGCGAGCCGTCACCCCACTGACATACGACCAGTACTGGCGGAGTTCGCGGCAATCGAAGAAAGCGTGATCCGTAGTTTCCACGGCCGTTGTCCCACAACGGGGACAATCAGGCGACTCCAGAAACCCAGAACTGCATTGTATGTTGTTGAGTGGAAGTGCATTTCGGGCCAATCGCCAGGTCAGAGAGAACTCCGAATTGTTCAGATGACTCGAACCTGGCGCCCAGCTCCACGCGGAGCGGATCTCACTCTGCTGCCACCCCAAACGCGCGCATAGCGGGTCGTCAGCGGCCCCCTTCACTAGATCCCTGTGGAGTTCCCTACGGGTAGCAGTCACAAGGTCACTGGACCTTGGTAGTCGTTTTAGCGCGGCTCGGCACTCTTTCATGTAGGCAGATTCTCCCCGCGGCCTGCGACGGCTCTCGATGGAAGGGTCGAGAACGAGGTCGGGGAAGGCGGCAGTAACCACGGGGTGCCACGGTTGGTCCTCCTGCATATAGTGGCTCAGGAAGGCCAGCCTCTCAGCATCTCGATGACACTTCAAGTCCGGCATTCCCAAGCCTCCCTCACACGGACGTTGAATACAGACCTGTCTGCTCACCCAGTGTCTTCCTCTGTCCCAAAGGAGCGAGGACAAGAGTTCGACAAGAGCTTTTAGGTGTTGTGCAGGCAGGGGAAGTACGGCCAGTCGGTAAAGGATGAGAGGAAAGACGTAAGTGGCGCACGCCTCAGCTCTACCCTTTAAGGAAAGTTTCCTAGGAAGCCACGAATTGACTGCAGCCTCCACCTTTGACCGTACCTCCAACCAATTCTTGTCAAGCTGGAGACCCGGTCCGAACCACACGCCGAGGATCCGGACCGGGCCATCTGTCCAGCTGAAGGGCGCAGGGAGGTTTGCGTTGCCACTCCATGCGCCCAACCGCAGTCCTACCGACTTGTTGCGGTTTATCTTGGCCCCTGTAATTCTTTCGTACTGTGTGAGTGCCTCCGACACGACCTCAATGTCTCTGAAGCCCGACACGAAGATCGTGACATCATCGGTGAACGCGGATACCTTGGCAGCTGAGCCGCCAGGCAGAGCCATTCCGCGCAGGGCCGAATTTGCCTCCCCATGTCTCAGCTTGCGGAGAAGAGGCTCCAAAGCCAGGACATAAAGCAGGGGCGACAGCGGACAACCCTGACGAACCGACCGAGAGATAACAAAGGGTTTCGAGCGCTTTCCGTTCACTTGCACGACAGCCATGGGCTGTCGATACATTATGGAGATCCACTTGCAAAAGTCCGGTTTAAAACCGGCGGCCTCTAAGACAGATGCCAGGAAACGATGGTCGACCCTATCGAAAGCTTTGGACTGATCTAAGTTTATCAGCGCGGCTTCCGTGTCGTCATCTATTCCCCCCTCTAGGATCATGCGGATCAGGTGCAAGTTGTTCTGAATCGATCTCCCCTTCACAGCGTAGTTCTGTTCCGGTTCAACCAACTCGTCGATAACAACCTGCAGCCGATTCGACAGGACCTTGGCCAAAATATTCAACTCTGTGTTTAGCAGAGTTATGGGCCTGTAGTCGTCTAACTCTTCCCCTCCATGCCCGTCACCTTTCTTCAGCAATGTGATCACTCCCTTGGTCACCTGCCCTGGGATGAATCCCTGAGCAAACCAATGGTTGAACATATCCGTCAGAAGAGGCAGAAACATGGGCGACAGCCTCAAGTACAGTTCGTATGGCAGACCATCAAGTCCTGGCGATCTGTCACAGCTGACCTGCTTCAGCGCAGTAAAGACCTCCCGCTCCGTCACCCGGCCCTCGCAACTAGCCGCTCTAGCCGCCTCGAGGCGGGGAGAGTCGGCCAAATAGTCGCTAAACTCAAGGACCGGAAGATCGGGCTGCTGCGTAAAACGCTCCTCGAAATGTTCTCGAAACCCCTCGCAGATCTCCCGAGTCGATTCCAGGGTGCGTCCATTCGGATGTTTGATTTTTGCAATGTATTTGTCCGAGCCACGCCTAGAAACCTCACGGCGCACGTCTGCATCAGAATTGACTGCTTCGTTGCCTATCTTTCTAAGCCTAGCTCTAACTACTTGGCCTTCGTAACGCTCGCTAGTCTCGCGTAGAAGGTCCTGCTTAGCTAGTTCCTGACTAACCCTATCACCCTCCCCCGTAGCCTGGGCTAGTTTCTGCTCTAGCTTCTTCTTCGTCTTGGCCTTATCTAGTGCGAGGCGCTGGGCATACTTGACGGAGAAGCTTCTGATCTTGGCTTTGAGACCTAACCACCACTTACTCCCGGTAACCGCCCCCACTAGTGCCTTTTTAATCAATTCTCTTAACTGATCTTGGAAGTCTTGTATCTCCAGAAGGGAGGTGTTTAACTTCCAGTACCCTGCTAACTTAGGCCTATTTCCTAGCTTCAGCCGAGCCATAACTAATTTATGGTCCGTCTGGCCTAGCCAAGTGAACGTGGGACAAGATAAGAAGTCTACTTCGCCTCTCCTAACTAACATCCTGTCCAAATAGGTATTTGGATAGGAGGAAACGCTATTGGTCCACGTCCACATCTCCCGCCCCGGATGCTCGAACCGAAACCTGTCGACCAGACCGCATCTAGCCATCAGATCAGCCAGGCTGGACTCGCACCTCTCCGATCCACTAGCTCCGCCTCCTACCTTATCTATGTCGGGGTCTAAGATGGAATTCCAATCCCCCATTAGCACTACCCGCTTCCGACAATCTACAAACGCGTCAAGCTGACTGAAGAATGAGACCCTCTCACGAGCGGTGCTGGGCGCATGAACCGCAATCACCCGAAACACAGAATCTTTTACGGCAACATCGGCCACAACCAGCCTACCCACCGCATCTCTATGGACAACGTCGACCGTCGCCGACAGGGTACGTTTAACCAGCACGGAAACTCCCTTCCCCCGCGGGCTGCCATATGCTGAGAAAACCTCAAAGTCTCGGGCCAGCACCTGACAGTCAACAGAGGAAACGAAATGCGTCTCCTGAATCGCAGCGACATCCACTCCCAGGGACAAGAGGTCGTGTCGGAGGCGAGCCGCCCGGCCCGATGATCTCAAGCCCCTCGCATTCAGACTAGCCAAATTCAAAGCCATGGTACCTACCTTAAGGTGTGTTACACTCAGCTCCGAAGTCAGCCGGGGAAAGGACACCGACGTTGTGTGCAATGCTCAAGGTGGTCAGGTTTTTCATGTCCTGACCTTCTCTCACAATGCCGCCGACATCCAAAGGGTAAGTCAATTTAAGGGCCCTATAGAGTGACGGATGGACCAACACTGGGACCCTTCCCTTGCATTGTTTTGCGAGTTCCTCAAGGGAAGGGTCATTTTTCCTAATCAGTTCAATTCCCGGACCAGCCCCTTCAGCGGCTTCCAGCATTGTCCACACGTTGGTTTTGCAGGCCTCAGGAAGCCTGACGAAAGTTGTTAGCTGTGGGGCGTCCGGGAAATTAGAGGGGACATTAACGTCTTTTCCCCCTATCTGTTGGAAGTCCAGCAGAGGTTTTAAATTTTTTCTCTGCCGGTGTGGTACGCCCATTGCCACAGACAGGGGGTCTACAGAACAAAGTTCCTCTCTCGTTTCGAGGGCGAGAGTCCCTGTTGGAGTGAGTCCGTAAGTGGGAGAATCTGAAGGGTCTCTCCCCCTCCCGGGTTCATTCTTTTCTTTCTGGGATGGCGGCTCAATTTGCATTGGTGTGGGGACGAGTGTCTGTGTGGTGTCTGGTGTTGGTGTTGGTGCGGTGTCTGGTGTTGGTGTGGTGTCTGGTGTTGGTGTTGGTGTTGGTGCTGTGTCTGGTGTTGGTGTGGTGTCTGGTGTTGGTGTTGGTGCGGTGTCTGGTGTTGGTGTTGGTGCAGTTTCTGGTGTTGGTGCAGTGTCTGGTGTTGGTGCGGTGTCTGATGTTGGTGTTGGTGTTAGTGCGGTGTCTAGTGTTGGTGCAGTATGTGGTATGGGGGTGGAAGTGGGTTGTGTTGTTGTTAGAGGTGGTGTATGCTCACAGGGAGTGGGGGCTGCCTTTTCTTCCCCTTTCCTTTTCTTTTTTATTCTTTTGAATGAACCGGGGAGTGGTGAGGTTGAGTTCCTCTCCCTCTCACTAGCAGATTCATCCTCAGAGGAGCAGTGTTTTCTTCGCTTGATCCCCGTCTCAATTGGTGTGGGGACCGTTGGTTGTTGCTGCTCCTCTAGTTGTTGTTTCTCCGGTTGGTGCTGTTGCTTTTCTGGTTGCTGCAGCCGTTTTTGTTGCTGCTGCTGCTGTTCTGGCTGTTGCTGCTGCTGCTGTTTTTGTTGTTGCCGCTGTTTTCGTGGCATTGGTTGTGGCATTGGTCGCGGCAGCTGATGTTGTTGCTGCGGCTGGTTCAATGGCTGGTTTGGCTGCTGCTGCTGTGTTTGCTGCCATGGCTGTTGCTGCGGCTATTGTGGAGGCTGCTGTTGTTGTTGCTGCCTCAGTTGTTGGGTTGGTTGTGGGACGGTGGCAGATGGGATTGTGGGCTTCCATTTCCGCCTCATTACCGTGATCCATTCCTCCCCTTTGGCCTCCTGCACAGTTTTGGGTTTCCTCGGTGCTGGGGTTGGTGCTCCGGTTGCAGGAGTTGTGACAGCCTGTTTGGACACTGGTGCTGTCTCAGAGGTTGGAACCGCCTTTAGTGTCACTTGAGTAGGAGTTGACCTTTGAGGGCAGCTCTTGGCCATGTGACCCTGTTTTTGGCAGAACCAGCAGTGCGGTCGACGCCCCTCCACTACTACTGTCATAGTTGCCTCCTTAAATGTCAGCTGTGCTGGTATCGCCTGGAAGCCTTCTTTCTTTAGCCTCATGGCCACAGTGTAGCTGCCCAAGTGCATGCCGGTTTTCGACCGCACTGGGGTTATTTTTTCCACCTCGCCGAACTGTGTGAAGAAGGATCCCAGGATTTCTGCTGATATTTGCATAGGTACATTGAATACCTGCACCCGGGTCCTTGTCCTGCCCTGGTATTTGGGCTTTAGTTTTATTCTCCCATACTTAATTTCCTGTAGGGAGAGTCTCTCCGCATCTTCCTTGGTGGGTAGGAGGATGTCCCACATGGCGTAGCTCCTCTGGTACAGGTATAATACCGGGATGTTTAGCTTGTGTAGGAGCCCTGCCATGTCTTCCTTTTTCATCCCTAGGAGGCGGTTTTCCGGCATATCCGAGATGATGAGGGAGAGCACTCTGTCTTCGATTGCCTCCCAAGCGCCTGGCACTGGTTTAATTTCTGCCCCCTCTATGTATTGTCTGTACTTGGTCAAGTACAAGTCTCTATACTCTTGAGGGGACAGTTGCTTCTCTACAGTCTTCCCCCATGCCGACCCTCTTGTTGGTGTTGGATCTTTGGTGAGGTTGGACTGTTTTTGCTGTTCCTTGGTGGAAGGGTTGCTATTTTGAGGGGCATTTCCCTTTCCGCTTTCCTTTGGGACCGACTCTCCCTGCTCTATACTTCTTCCAGGAAATACTTCCCTTTTTGGGGAGTCGGCCTCCTGAGGAGCATTGTCCTCTTTATTGTCCTTGGGAGCTTTTGCCCCTTTTGTTTTGGGGAGGTCTAGGCTGTATGCCCCCTCGTTTTCTTGATTTGCTCCCCTTTTGGGGCAGTAGCCCTCCTGGGGAGCACTGTCTCTCTTATCGTCCTTTGGGGCTACTGCCTCTTGATTTTTGTTGTCGGAACGGGATGCCCCGTCCAACATTGTTTTTTCTCCCCTTTGTGGGGAGTCGCCCTCTTGGGGAGCTGCTGGTGAGTTTTCTCCCTTCTGGGGGGCGTCCTTCGGTTTAGTGTCCGGGCGGTATGCCCCGTTGCTTTTTGCTTCCCCTGTTGGGGAGTCGTCCTCTTGGGGAGCAGTTTTTCTTGTGGTAGCCCCCTGGCTGGGGGTATCGGTATTGGTGGTCCCCGGGCTGGGGGTGTCCATTTTTGAAAAAAGCTCTCTCTTCCCTGTATAATTCACCAAAATGAGTGACGTGGAGTCGGCGTCCAAAGTGGGAGCCGACTTTGGCGCCAAAAAGAAGTGGCGCCAAAGGCGGCAAGAGGGGAGATAGAACTGAGAGAGGGAGTGGGAAGTTAGTGGAGGGAAGAGAGAAAGTGTTTCCGACCCTCCCTCGCGGGAAGGTCGTAAATTATCAGCTCGGATCCCCCCGTGAGGGGGGAGAGCAGAGAAAGACAGACCAAGTGGGGGTGCGGACAGAACGCTACCCAACAAGCTCGCCGGGCACGAGAATGTGTCGCCAGAACAACACTGCCTATCGCTGTGTATGTATCAGAGAACAGATGGTATTTATTTGCTCCCCCACCGAGCAAATTAGGCACAAGGCCGATTTTTAATGTGAGGAGTGAAGGGAGGGGGAAGGGCAAAAGGGGACCAGCTCCCGAGAGGTGGGAAATGGGAGCTGGTTAAAGGTCAGGCATGTGGAGTTGCCCCCACATCTGGTCTTTGCTAGTCATAGCTAGTCATAGCTTGCAGTATCTGTCGGAACAGATGGTATTTATTTGCTCCCCCACCGAGCAAATTAGGCACAAGGCCAATTTTTAATGTGAGGAGTGAAGGGAGGGGGAAGGGAAAAAGGGGACCAGCTCCCGAGAGGTGGGAAATGGGAGCTGGTTAAAGGTCAGGCATGTGGGGTTGCCCCCACATCTGGTCTTTGCTAGTCATAGCTAGTCATAGCTAGTCATAGCTTGCAGTATCTGTCGGAACAGATACTACACTTTGATCTTGGCCCGAAGGCCAAGTCAATTTTGGGTTATGGTAGAGTTATTTTTGGTTTATGTTAGGGTAAGTTTTGGTTATGATAGGGTTAGTTTTGGGTTAGGGTAGGGTTAGTTTCGGTTTATGTTAGGGTTACTTTCATATTAAGGTTAGGTTTATGTGAGGGTTAGTTATGATTTTGGTTACGATTAGTTTATGGCAAAAATTAAAAAAGACACACAAACAATAGTGCCCACATGATCATACATACATATAAAATTATATAATGACAGACTACACACTTATGAATTAGTTAATATGTTATGTCAAAACTTTACTTTTTAGTTTATATATAAAATAAACTACATTCAAAAATGTATTAATGTAAAAAGATTTCAAATGTTCATTCATTATGTTATAAGCAAAAGCAAGAAATGAAAAGCAATAAAAAGGGGTAAAGGCAGCAGAGATAAAATTTTGGGAAGTGTTGCCTCTGATAGCATCGCAACCTATCCCTATCTACAAGGTGGACTGATAAAATTGTTACCATAGAAAAGATGACATGATTTCATTTCCGTTTGATGAAAACCGGTTTTCTTTTTCTTGTTGCAGACCATCTACTAGTCAACCAGTTGTGTACAAAACCCAAGAGCGATAGGAGCCTTCTATCATGTCTGAAAGTGAAACAATGCTCGACAAGCGAGATCAGAGATGCACCACTGTACAACTCATGCTCTCTACCGATCCAAGTTATGACAACAGGACCATTGCCAACACCCTCAAAATGAATCGCTGGATGACCACAAATAGCAGGGACGTACTCAGGGTGATGAAAACAGTTTCCAGCCACGGTTATGGTCTTTTGTGTGGTTTCTAGTGAGAGCCACATTATGCCACCTCACATCTTCGAAGTCGGCTTGAAAGTCAACACCAAAGTGTACCTGGATGTGCTAAAGAGTGTGGAGATCCCCTGGTGCAATCAGGTGGCCGCTGGTAGACCCTGGATGAGGCAGCAGGACTCAGCGCCAGCCCACAAATTCAAAGAAACCCAGGCTTGGTTTCAGAAAGAGTACTACGACTTTTTTTATCCTTCTCTCACTGCCCCCCCACCTCTTCCCTCAACCTGACTACTAATGGACTCCTTCGTTTGGTCATACATCGAGAACATCACCAACATGACATCCCACAACATACAAAACTAGCCTGATCGCCGCCATCCGTCGAGTATTTGTCGAGCTCCTGCCTGCACTTGTGGAAAAGGCAAGCTCCCAGTTCTGGACCCGTATCGAGGTGGTTATTGAGGCTGAAGGCGGATACATTGAATAGATGTCAGCTCTACTGCATGATCAAGTTACCTGAATTGATATTTTCAATAAAAGTTTTAAAATTAATGGTTAGTGCTGTTTTCTTTAGGGCGACAATTTTATCGTTCTACCCTGTATATTACGTATATATATTTTTAGCATTTATTTCGACAGTGTTCATTTCATCCTGTATAAGTCGTACTCCAAAAAACATGGATAAAATACTATGAGTGTGAAATAAATACATCTGGTTTTGAAATGATAACTAACGATATATATATATATATATATATATATATATATATATATATATATATAATTTAAAGGAGATTAGAACAATAGTTTAAAGAGCTGAGTGTATTTCAATGTAACAATGAAATTACTAGTTTAATTAAAATACATTAAAATAATAACCCATATTAATTTTCTTATAAATTTTAAATCCAGTTAAATACATTAAAATAATAACCCATATTAATTTTCTTATAAATTTTAAATCCAGACCTTTTATTTCAATTTTTTCAGATACATCTGCCTTACTTTTAATGCTAGGTTTATTTATGGTGTCTTTTAAATTTAATCAAAACCCTTCAAAATCTGCTGACGAGGAGACCTTGCTTATTAAAAAACTATATGCAATTATTGTACGTACCTTGATGTCTACCACAATAAAAAGCATTGTTTTCCGAAACGATCGTACAGATAATTGATTTTGTTGTTGTTCCTTCTTATGAAACGGATTTTTAATTTAATTATAATTTGATTTTTAAATTTTAAATTATCAATCACATTACTTAATATATATATATATATATATATATATTCATTTATTATTATTATTATTATTATTATTATTATTATTATTATTATTATTATTCACATAAATATTATATTTTAATTAATGCAGATTTCTTACAAAAATTTTTTATTATCGTGTTTATTGTGAACAGAAATACCGTAGGTATTAAACGTAACTTTAAATTCCTTTAAAATAAAATGAAGTAAAAATAAAAATAAAAACGGATAAAAACTGAAACATATGCATGCGAGTATTATATTTTTCTAAACTGTTCATTTGTAAGTAAAAAAAAAAAAAATACTGAGATCGGAACCAAAACCTAAAAACATTAGGCTAGCTTGACACGATCTTTAAAAAGCGCTTTCAGACCTACTTAATTTTAACATAAGGAATTTGTCATTTGAAAAAAATTCACGTATGCGCAATCGTGAAACAGTTGACAAACAGATAAAAATCCGATGACCCCCACCCCACATACACATTTTCCCATTTTTAATCTTTAGCAGCCCTTTATTCCGAATGAAAACCAAGTAAAAAGTGTTCCACATGTCTGAATACCCTATATTCGAAATTTATTGTATGTAGATCAAATATTCATTGAGTATATAGGTTAAGAAATGGCCTCACACACACACACATTCTCACTTTTATATATATTCTAGCAGTTTCGCACGGCTTTGCTCGGGCCCTATGTGCTGTTCATACCTTTACATGCCTATGTATATATTAAAAAGTGTGAATATGTACGGTAATGACTTTCTATATAATAGTCTCCCTTAACTATCATTGAGAAAAGTTGGTAGAGGCCGCAGACGTCAAATTTTTAAAAAATTTGTCCTCAATTTTGACCCCTTAACATTTATTGTTTCAGGCTCAAATTAAATTAAAATGTTTTACCCATGTCCAAGAAACCTACATCTTAAATTTCAAGTGTTTAGACTCAAAATTGGCAGAGGAGTTTGGTAGAGTTTGTAAAGGTCAACTCTTTCAACATTGACTTCCTAGCAGCCAAATTCTCGCCCCCAAAAATGATTGAAAAGCTTGCTGAAAGTCTGAATACCCTTTATGTAAAATTTCAAATGTTTAAAAATTGGCTTAATAGTTTGCTAGAGACCGCAAAGGTCAAATCTTTTGGACCTTGACCCCTTGGAAGCCAAATTTAAAAAAAAAAAAAATATATATATTAAGAAGCTTGCCCCATGTCTGAATAAAATTTACTATTTTGGTCTCAAATCAAATTCTAAAGTGCAAGTAACCTATATACAAAGTTTCAAGTGTTTAGATCCCAAATTGGCGAAGGAGTTTGGTAGAGTTCTCAAAGGTGAAATCGTTGAACTTTGACCCCTTAACAGCAAAATTTCTGGCCGAAACCCGATCAAAAAGATTTTCCCAAATCTCAATACCCGGTATGTCAAATTTCGAGTCTGTAGACCGAAAATTAACAGAGTTATTTTGTAGGTAACTGTACACAGACAGACAGACAGACACACACACACACACACGCACACGCACACACACACACATACATTTTCACTTTTATAGATAGATAGATAGATAGATAGATAGATAGATAGATAAGATTAGGCTGGAAAGTGAACGAATTAAATCAAAATTGTAGAATTATTAATGATAATAATATTAATTATATTCTAATGATTTATTAATCAGGAGGCAATAAAATTGTTGCAATTATAAGTAAATATACTCATTTAAATCTGTATATAAAACTTACGATATCGTATGTAAATAGGTAATTGCATACATAAAGATAAGTAAATTGTGATTGATTTGCATTTGAAATCAGTTCAGCAGCTTAAATATCTGTTCCAAGCAAAGTAACCATTTTATGTTCGCATTTAATAACATCTAATTTGATCAGAATTGCTATCAAAACTTTGTGTCCCATAACTATCGAATAATTTTGAATGCAAACAGATCGCAGCTGAGGCGAATATTTTCTATACCAAATTCCTTTTCACTTTTGTTTTTTTTTTATTTTACCTCAGTTAGTTTTAAGAGATCAGGGGAGCTAACTCCCGGAGTTAAGACTTGGTTGCATTACGATTTAAATTTCTATCCGAGGGCTCTTTTAAGGATAGATGTTGTGCTCTTTACATTTCGTTACAGCTTGGTCTTCCAGGGATTGCTTCTAAGTATTTATGAAGATTCTTTATATTAAGCCAGCTGCTTCTATCATAACCAGTATAATGTTTATTTATTTCAGAGACCATTTTTTAATCATTCTTTAGGGCCTGATATTTCGTTATCGTTTCCCGTTCAGCTCCATTAAGGCCAAAGCCATTTAGCACTGTAACATCAATAATGAGTGCAGTTCTTTCAGGGTTGTTCCATATTGCAATAACTGGCTCGATGGCTTTGTTTTTTTTTTAATGTATCTGCCTTCCTGTGTGTCTTTGTCATAGAGCACTGTTACTTCCCCATTTGGTGTTATCGGTGATGGGTCATGTTCCCAGATGTTCTACGATCTGTCTAATTGCATCTCTCCACAGATCTTTCAATGAAGGTATTAACATACTTTGTTGTGACCGGCAGTGTAAAGATCATCTGCCAATAGGATTTATCATCCAGACATTAGGTGGTTCGGGATCTCAATTGTTGATTGGCAAAACCTGCATTGGCCAGTTGTTTGTGGGGCAGCCATTTTTTTAATGCACTTGTGAGTAAACCTTTTTTCAGTTTTGTTTTTTTTTTTAATTTATTTTACTTGATAAATTTCTAACAGATCAAGGGAGCTAACTTAAATTTTTAAGAGATCAAGGGAGCTAACTCCTCCCGGAGCTAACACTTGATTTCATAATGATTTGGATTTATATCCGAGGGTTCTTTTTTAGAATAGATGTTGTTCCCTTTATGGCTGCAATTTGTATTTTTTTGCAGCTTGGTCTTCCAGGAATTGTTTCCAGCTTCCAGTTTCTGAAAATTTTTTTTCACTAGGCCAATTACTCCAATCACAAGCGGTATAATGTCTATCTCTTTCAGAGACCATGTCATCTTTAAATCATTCTTGAGTTCCTGACACTTGGTTATCTTTTCCCATTCAGCTCTATTAAGGTCATAGTCATTTAGGCCAGTGACATCACAATGTCTGGCTTGATGGTCTTGTCATTTATATGTCGACCCGCCTGTAGATCTTTGTCATAGAACAAGGTCACCTTTCCATCTGATGGTATCGGTGGTGCTTCATGTCCCCATATGTTCATCGGTCTTTCGAGCTGTATCCCTCCACAGATCTTCCAATGGAGGTGTTAAAATATTTTTGATTCATGATGGGGGTATGACACCAATGATTTCGACGGCCGTTTTTATAACCACAAGTTGTAATAATCAACCAATCAGAAGCTTCAAAGGTTATTATAAAAAATGTCGAATTTTTTATTCAATCAGTTCGCCGTCGGCCTCTGTCTTGAAACGACTCAAAATCGGGACTGCATTGATTCTTTGTCGCCATCTTTGTTACTAGGAATTACTTAACACTCAAGATTGGGACTGCGTTGATTCTTTGCCGCCATCTTTGTTATTAAGAATTACTCAACACTCAAAATCGTGACTGCACTGATTCTTCGCCGATTTGATTTACTGCCGCCATCTTTGTTCAACATAATGTCTCAGCACTTAACAGGAGGTATTTGCATACTTTGTTGTGGCAGTGTAAAGGCCATCTCCTAACAGGGTTTGGCCTCCCTACATTAGGTGGCTCGGATTGTGGATTATTTGATGTTATTTTATATATATATATATATATATATATATATATATATATATATATATATATATATATATATATTTCACCTAGCTTTTAAGAGATCAAGGGAGCTAACTCCTCCCGGAACTAACACTTGATTTCATTATGATTTGGATTTATATCCGAGGGTTCTTTTTTAGAATAGATGTTTTTTGCTAATATATTCTTTCACTATTCCAGTTTTTCTGCATTATCCACATTCATGTTTATTAGCAGTGCTTCAAGCAAACTACATTTTAGTTTGCCCGGAAGTAAAAGGAACAAAAAATTTATTTATGAAGAAACGGAAATTAATTTTGGTGACTTTAATTTCGTAATCAGATTATTGTATAAAATAGGGGTTGTTAAAAGTCGTCTTTAGTACTCGACGTTGATTACTATTAAAGAATAAATAATAAATTAATTAATGTTAAGGTGAGAAACACACATGCAAACGCAGACATATCCAGACACACTTGAAGTTGCATAATTTAGTTGATATGTTTATTTTTGAAAAAGATCAAAGCATAATTGCACATGATAACTTCCCTTTAATGTGCCGTGATGAGTAAGAGAAAATGTTTTCACGCAAACAGTATTCTTAGCCAAAATAAGCATTAAAAAAAATAAGTATTTAAAAAAATAAGAGAAATAAAATATATTCATGCCAATAAGATTGTGGAAGGAAAAAAAATTAAAAAGAAGCTACTCTGAATCAAATGTAGATATTTCAAACGGATTGCAATTTGGATTTTACTTTGAAAATCTGAAAACAAGTTTATATCTATAAACTTCGCATTTCGCATTTCGCATTTCATAATATTGAGTTCGAATATTATGGTTTTCATATTTAATTATTTTCTGTTTTCTTCTAAAAATAAATAACATCTTTGCTACTGATTTTATTTTTTTAATCCTTAATCATCCCAAAACTTGTTGATATTTAGTTTTTCTCATTCAGTGACCAAAAATAGTTTTAAAACGCTATCTGATATTTTTAGCTCAGGGTCTAAAAACAAATGTCTATTGTAATATTCCTGGTTCCGATTTCTGAAGGAAACTTCCAATATAGATATAGTGGTGATGTAAACGGCATCTATAATATAAATCTAACCTGTCTGTTTAAATGTATGTATGTATGTATGCATATTTGTGTGTGTGTGTGTGTGTGTGTGTGTGTGTGTGTGTGTGTGTGTATGTGTGTGTGTGTGTGTGTGTGTGTATTGGGGTGGAGAGGGCTCCCGTAAGCCGTGGTGAAGGCAACCTTTCTAGGAGAAGCAAATCTCTGATTTAAAAAACCATAAAGCGGAAGACCATTACCCGCATTAAGCTGGTCTGCAGTTTAATTTGTTGCTGGCTATCTTGCTCTTGCTTGTTGCTGGATCTCAACATTTTGAACCGAGAGAGAGACTTAGCTGTCGTACAAAGCTAAGACTCTGTAACATCATATTTGTATAGATACTCCCTCGGGCATTTGGGCTCATGTATTTTAAATGTCTGAGGGAGTGGCACTCGTCTGACAAGACGTTGCAATCATCATGTATGCATGTATGTATGTATGCCTAAAACTTTCGACAGAAGCGACGGATTTTCACAAGATCAGTATCATTTTGAACCTCGACCTATCGGACGACAAATATCGAAAACTTGGCTAAAAATATTAATTCCTTCGCCGTCAACTGGGCACTTTTCTACAAGGAGGGGTCCTTTTTTCGCCAAATATTTTCAAACGGTGATGTAAACGGCATTGTTTTATAAAGGCTGATCTCAGGTCCTATCCTCAATTGTGCACCAGTTTGACGGCTCCATGTCTGCATTTTTTTAAAGGGGAAATAAATTTACAAAATATCAAAGATGCTACATCATCCCGAATCTTTTTTATTAATATTTAACAGTAAGTTCAATATTTACTGATTTAATACATGAAATATCTTTTGAAAAATTAATAGATTTTCTAAGATTTGTAACCCAAATTTTGACTTACATTGTTTGTTTTTTTGCTAATATATTCTTTCACTATTCCAGTTTTTCTGCATTATCCACATTCATGTTTACTAGCAATGCTTCAAGCAAACTACATTTTTCTTTTATAAAATTGTTTATGTTGCACTTTTCTTCTAAAGGACAGTAGTTTTTAACTCTGCACTTACACTTAATATAAATAGTTGTTTCGATTTCTTTGTATGTATTTGTTAGATTGTAACTGTTGGTTTTAATTATACTATTACTATTATAAGTAATTAATTACGTTTTGGAGTCCTTTTATAACACATATTATGTAAAGTGGTGTTACTGTTGAAATTTTGTTCAATTAGTCTTAAGAACAAACGGTCATCTATTATCTAAATCTCACCTGTATGTATGTATGTATGTATGTATGTATGTATGTATATTATGTCAGGTCATGTTATATCCTACTGATACCATGTAACCCAGTACTACCTGCCTCATAGTCGGGTCACCGGCGACTAAACTGGTTCCCCCACCAGACTTGTTTGGTGAGAAGGGTGGCTAGTCTCCCTAAAGGTTTAAAAACAAGACCTTCCAAAGGGCGAATTAACCCTTTTTGGGGTCAACGGCTAACTAGCGCTGTGTGTTTGTGCGTATGTATGTGTGTGTTGGGGTGGAGAGAGCTCCTGTAAGCCGTGGTGAAGGCAACCTTTCTAGGAGAAGCAAATCTCTGATTTTAAAAACCATAAAGCAGGAGACCAGTACCCGCATTAAGCTGGTCTGAAGTTTAACTTGTTTCTGGCTATCTTGCTCTTGCTTGTTGCTTGATCTCAACATTTTTAACCGAGAGAGAGAGAGAGAGAGAGAGAGAGAGAGAGAGAGAGAGAGAGAGAGAGAGAGAGAGAGACTTAGCTGCCGTACAAAGCTAAGACTCTGTAACATCATCTGTGTATAGATACTCCCTCAGGCATTTGTCTATTAAAATGGTCCTGTGACGATGGAAGTCATTTTTGGGCTCATGGACTTTAAGTGTCTGAGGGACGTTGCAATCATCATCTGCTCTGTATATGGGGTCGTAATGTGGGCTATATTTTGTTTGATTAAGTTTTATGCAAAGTGGATAAAAACAGAGTTGAAGCCCGTCGTTAAAATTCAGATACCTTTGATTGTTGTGGAATTTTAACAATGGGTATTCGACATCAAATAATAAACATTGCCAAAATTTCAGTTTCTTTAGAAATTTCAAATATTTCAGATTTGCTTGGAATTTAATCCATAGTCATTAGTTACCAATTAAGCGAGACTTTCTGAATTTCATTTTTTTTCTTAAGACCTAGTATACTTATTTATTAAATTTTAGATATTTTCTAGAATTAAAATCATGTAATGAGTCTCGACGAAAATTGAAATAAGGATTCTAGACATAAGTTTTAGTATTATTATATTTTTATTTCAATCTTCTTGACATAAAAATGATGCAAAACTCCTCTGTCCAGGGAAATTATTTTTAGTTGGATTTTTAAATATAAAATTACTAGTAGGATCCGTTAACCAGCGTTGCCCGGTGGTAGCATGCCCCCCCCCCCTGCGTAAAAATTTAAAATACGGCTGGTATTTTTGTCGTTGGCAAATATGAAATTACTTAGGTCGAAGACAAGAAACGGGTTTGTACTGCCAAAATAGCCCAGTTAGTTATTTTATTTTTTTAATAAGTGTGTAGTATATACCTCCAACGTGCGCCACAGCTTTACCCCCACCCCTGTATGTAACACTATGTAACTCTAATTTAATATTATCGTCCTAACTTTTTTACCATTTAAAAGAAGAAGCTTTAAATAAACTGCTCATATTTGTAACAATTTTTTTACAGCATACAAAAATAATGTAAATGCGAGATAAAAACCATTCTTATGTAGTGACGTTTGTGAAGTTGTAGACATAGCGATGTTTAAGAAATCTATAAAAAATCAAATACGGTCGGGTTTCAATCCTGGCTTGAGGTAGTTGCCTGTCTAGCCGCACTGATGAGCTGTGAAACAGCGAAACAGTACTATATATATATATATATATATATATATATATATATATATATATATATATATATATATATGTGTGTGTGTGTGTGTGATAGGTTTAGTTAAATCTTTTTTAAAATTTTAATTTATTTCGTTTTTACGCGTTGATGTTTTTTACAAATGTAATTCAATTCTCAAGTCTTTCACAAAGTTTAATTTCATTTTTCTCTTTGCCTTATGCGAATGAATGCATTGAGTAAATCTGAATTGATGGCGGTGCGCTTTCTTTCATGATAGCTTCAGCCACCATTTCAACACAATTGCTAACACAATAAGGAAAACCATTTTGACAGGCAGCGTTTTCTCGGATAAGGTTTTCAAATACGGCACTGCTTCTTGTCATAAAGAATAGATTTCAAAGACTGCATTACCAGCCTAAATAATGCATATGTTCAATCCACACCCATTTATTTCATGGGCGGACATAAATTCTCCAAGAATTCTATTTTTATATCAGTTTCTCTTCTTTATTTTTCAAATATTTTAGATTAATATTCTTTAAATAATGCTTATATTTAGCCTTCAAGGAGAATATATATATATATATATATATATATATATATATATATATATATATATATACATACATATATATATATATACTATTTTTAAGATATAATTATCCACTGACACGTGTTTCGTCGTCTACGACTCATCAGAGTGGCTGAATCTAGCGAGATAATAATAGTGGACAAATATATTTTAAAAAAATAATACATATGCCGCTTCCCATTTAGGGTACCAAGATTGGTTAAAGGGAAAATCATTCCCAACTCGCATTTAGGTTAAAATGCACTTTTGTATATATAATTGAATTCATTCAAAAAGTATCGCAAAACAAAAACAAATAACATCTACACACACACACACACACACACACACACACACACACACACACACACACACACACACATACACACACACATATATATATATATATATATATATATATATATATTCTTGAAGGCTAAATATGAGCATTACTTACAAAATATTTATCTAATATATTCATATATATATGTGTGTGTGTGTGTAGATGTTATATATATATATATATATATATATATATACTGCGTGTCAAATTATTACCGAGATAACATTTTTCTACCAGTTTCAGAAACTTACCGGTAGTTTCGTATGCGCGTACTGTGAAATTTTCATACTGTTCCGCGCAATGTAAACGATTTGCCATCGTAATTGCTGAATCCACGGTATTTAAGGTGTGTCAAATTATTAACAAGGCAGTTTGTTTCGTCGATAAAATGGGTTGTAAAGTTCTAAAAAGAGTAGTATTACAGAACAGCTAACAAAAGGTAAAACTATCCTCGAAATTTCGGAAATGATGGGAAGGTACCATCAAACCGTGAAGAACTTTGTCAAGGACTCTACAAAGGTATGTAAGAGAGTTGATAAAGGTAAATCTAGAGTTGTTTCACTCCGTTCTCTACTCCAAATTAAACGTGAAGCTGTTAAGAACACTGTCCAGACAAGTCGAGAAGTCTTTGCCAAAGCAGGATTGAAGAATGTCTCAAAAAGTACTCGACTGAGCCTGTGACAAAGCTTCCATTAAAGCAACATCGCATACAAAACCGATTGAGATGAACAGAGAACAACATGAAAACGGATTTTTCCAAAGTTTTATTCACGGGTGAAGTGCGTGTCACTCTTGATGGCCCAGATGGCGGGAGCAAGGGATAGGCCCTAGATGGATGACATTGTTATCAGCGTTTCAGGTGCCAACAAGGTGGTGATAGGATAATTATTTGGGCTGAGATTATCGGAGGTACTTTAGTTGGCCCATGGAGAGTCCCAGAAGGCGTAAAAATGACGTCAAATGCTTACATCGCTTTTCTGAAGGAGAACTTTGAACCATGGCTGAAGAAGCAAAGGTTGACGTTCAGAAGAACCATTATTTTTATGCAGGATAATGCCCCCTTCGCATGCAGCAAACAAAAGCAAAGAGTGTTTGCAACAACTGGAGTTCTCTGGGCTACGGAAGATTGAGTGGCCTGCGAATTCACCAGATTTGAACACAATTGAGAACCTTTGGAGTATCATGAAGCAACGTCTCTATGCAAGTGGGCGCCAATTTAAAAGCAAAGATGAGTTGTGGGATGCTCTCCAAGAGGTATCGCGAGGAATAACTGTTGACGAAAACACAAATTTGACTTATTCTGTAACCACCCTCGTTTACAAGTCATTCATAAAAAAGATCGTATATCCCCTACTAATTATGTGAACGTAAAAATTGCTATGTAGTTATTGTCTTCAAGCATTTTTCCTAGTTCATTTACTGTTTGAAAATTATTTCAATAAACAAGTTATGGGTATATTGTGTTTTTTTTCTCAACCTCGTAAATAACTTGATACACTGAAATCAACAGATATTCCTGTCTTTTGCCATAGTTTCGCTAATACTGCTTTAAATACTTTTATTTTCTGACTGGAGCAGCTGAATAGTATTGTAAGCACTTTCTCAAAGTTTCATGGATTTTTATTAAAAATTGTAAAATCGTTTATAATTTGATACGCAGTGTATATATATATATGTAATTATATATATATATATATATATATATATATATATATATATATATATATATATATATATATATGTAAGCGAGATAAGACACTGATAGAATTCAGATGATATTCAGATGAAAAATCCTGATAGATATTACTTGAAGTAATACTTTCAAGGAGATCCTTGTCAAAAAGAAAAAGCTCAATATTTAAGAATAGAGCAATATATAAGTTTTGTGGTTACATTTTAAATTCTGAAAAAACATATGTCTCTATATGTTGTTATATATATATATATATATATATATATATATATATATATATATAAGGTAAAATTAAAAGCCAAGAACAATGCGAGATTTTTTTTTATATAGAGTAAAATTAAATGAAAACAAAAGAAATAAATTTCTTTTTTTTTGTTGTTTGTTTTTTCTTTTTCACACAAATTTTAACTCTAAACAACAGTCATTTTTTTTCCTTTTTCTGTTGTATTCAATGGTGTTATAAATCTCAATATATTTCAGACCTATTAGTCCTTTTTCAAGAGAAGACAGCGGAAGAGTGTTCAAAATTGGAAAAGCAGCCGCAGAGTTTGCCACGTGATACCGCGAAATATAGAACAAAAAATGACGTTAGGAGAACGTTAAAATAAATCAGTTGGTGTTTGAAATACTTGTTGCGTTTGTGAATCAATACTCCCACACTAAACAATAGACTGGAATTGAGCTCCGCTTTTATAATATAAGTTTAAAACATAAGAAAAACAATAATTAAAATAATAATAAGAAAAAACAAACAAAAAAAACCCTTGCTTGAATAGTCATCTCCCTTGATTCACATAGTCTTTTGACTATTTTTAGTGTCTATTTTTTCTCCCTGAATCGATCTTCCCCAAATTCTCATGACTCCACTTATCCTTTTAAAAACTGTAATATATATATATATATATATATATATATATATATATATATATATATATATATATATATATATGTATATATATATATATATAGAGAGAGAGAGGGGGGAGAGATCGCGTTAGTTATCATTCCAAAATAAGATATTTTTATTTCAAATTCATAGTATTTTATTCATATGTAAATGTAGCACGTCTTACACGCATTTCGTTAAATAGCGGAAGTTTACCAAACAACTCATCAGTTGGAAACAGTTGTACATACATACATAAAAGAACCAATTCTATCGCTCACTCTCTTCAACTCCTGACTCTCTGATTAACCTGCAAACTATAAAGATCAAAGTGTTGTATCTGTTCTTCTGATACTACTCTTCAATTTCTTGTTCTCTGTCAGTGGTGAAAATCCTTCACGACTGAGACAATTAAAAAATTTTCTTCCTTTTCTCCACATCAAAAAACGACCCTGGTGTCTAACTCTGTCCCGTGGAGAGGCATTGTAAATAGGAACTATATCTTTGCGACGTCCGTCGTCCACTTCACAACTCTCTAACTCCTTCCTCAATTCATCGTTAACTGTATAATAAGCTGTTGTTTTTGTTCATTAAAACTGACCTGTAAATATCGAGACAATGGCGCCATTCGTTAATGTTTAAATGGGGGCAATGTTTGCTATTGTTCTCGGTCGTTATCGATTCCTCATCTCTCAGATATTTAATTCGTATTTATTCATTTCAAAACTGGTTATTATAAATTCCTCAAGCGGCATTCATAGCCAGTATTGTAAATACCTAGCTAACCTACTCGCTCGCTACCTAGGGCCATAATCTGTTACAGATCTCTGATTTGGATACTTTCAGCCTCAGTAAGAGGAAGTCAGAACTAACTCCACCATCAAGATGCAAACCACAAACTCGCTGAACATTCTTCTCCTTCTTCAGAAAGATCGAGTTAGTGAAAACGTAGCATTCAGCTGCGTTTAACATTGCACTACAGACATAGCTTTTGTAAATTAGACACAGCGTAAAAAGTGAGTGCTCAAAAATCAGTACAATGACTTTTGGAGTCTGTGTTACTTTGTACATTGAGGGGGGCGGATGTGATGTTGGGGCGCGCGCAAATTAGAGTGGTCGGTGGGATTTGTATTACTGTACACATAGATTCGAAAAAGTTGTCAAAAAAAAATATAACAAATAAATGTTATCAAAAGCAAGATAAGTTACTCTTCTACCTATCTGTAAAAGTTTTTAGTGGTTTTACTCACTTCGAAACGTGAAATCGGTTCGGAAATCATACAGTGTTTATCGATATATTTTAAAAAGAAAAATGGCGGCATGCTCGCTGGTGAACACGGTAAATTTGGGAAAATTAGTTCAAACAAACAAATTATACAAAATACTGTTAGAAACCCACCGAATATATGTCTGCGTATGTCACGGTAACATATATTGAGTGAGTTTCTAACAGTATTTTTTTATAATTTTTTTGTTTAAACTCGTTTTCCAAAACTTACTGTGTTCAACAGCGACCATGCCGCCATTTGAATTTTTCAAATACATCCGTAAACACAGTATGTTTTTCGAGCCGAATAAACACATTACATTAAATAAAAACACTAAAAAATTATCCAGTTAGGTAGAAAAGTAACTTATCTTGCCTTTGATAACATTTATTTGTTATGTATTTGTTTTTTGACAACGTTTTCGAATCTATGTGTATAGTAAAACAAACCCGACTTTTGTAAGTGGAAAAGACACACAAGAGATTTCTAACTTTATTAAAGGCTTTATGACACGGTCTGAGAAGCCAGTCCTTATTTTCGAGTGACTATAAAAAGATTCTGGTAAGAAAGAATTTATATTTCAAAGATTAGTTTTCGTCTCAACAGATATTGACACTGTGCATCGCTTTATTTCAGGTCAATATTTTTTAAATTCTGAAATTGCTATGAAACGCACAGAAGTGAAATTTGGTACACAACGTGCCTTATTTCCCTGATTTTTTGTAGAATTTGAAAAATATTTTGAAAGTTATGCTAATTTTTCTATTTTCTGATAATTTTAAGTGTGTATCACTTTATTGCAGATCTTCCAAAATGTCTAGAAAGGGTCGATTGATAGCTAGTGAAAGGAACATGTTGTTGTAGGCCTTGCAGAAGGTTTATCTCTCGTAGATCTGGCCAAGGAGCTCGGAAGAGATTGAAGAACATTGTCTTCATTCATTGAAAATTCAAACATTAAACTTAAGAAAGGGCAAAAACACAAGAAAGTCAGTTTCTGCTCGTGATGTTAGAAAAATTCGCTCTTCCAGTGTATCAAATTTCACTTCTCTGCATTTCATAGCAATTTCAAAATTAAAAAAACTATTGACCTGCAATAAAGCGATAGATAGAGTTTATATATATATATATATATGTATATATATATATATATATATATATATATATATATATATATATATAAACACAGAGAGAGAGAGAGAGAGAGAGAGAGAGAGAGAGAGAAATAGAAAAAGAGAGAAAAAGAGAGAGGGTTTGTTTTACTTTCTGAATATTCATGGTCCATTATTGTAAAAATATTTGGAAATTTGTGGCAAAAACTCACAAAAATATAGGCAACTTTCAGTGAAAATATTTTTTATAAAATCCCCATACCAGATCAAGTATCCTGTGCCCAGCTCTTCCTCCTCCAAAACAACTAGAAAACATAACAAGCTTCATTACATCTGATCTGTTTCAGTATTTCCTTCAAAATATCAGAAATTTAAAAATAGCAATTGTTTGCAACATTTTTTTCAAATATTTTCTAGAATTTTTCGGAAAACATTAGATTTCTCTCTAAATTTCACATTGTGAGGGTTTTTGATTCCATTTCAGATGTAATGTACTTCCAGATAATGGTTTAAGCTATTTGCATCAGTCATAGTTGGATAGCTTTTGATTGAGCTAAATATATTTACTGATCTTCCAAATTCATGTTTTCTAAACCACACATTGATGGGCTTATTTAACAAAAAAAAAAAAATAATAATAGCATTGCTTCTTATAAGGCTAGGAAACATTTTCAACTAATTTTGAAGAGTCATTTTCATTTTTTACAACCTACATGGCTTAAAAGCAAGTAAATCGCAAAATCAAAAATTGGTCAAATTTCTCAAGAATATTCATAATTAAATTAATTTTGGTGTCATATTTAATCTTAATTAATCTCTCTAGTTAAAAGAAGGCAAATTTAATGAGTTAAGTAGAAAATGGAGGTAATGTTAGCTAATTTTGTCTAATTGTGACCAATTGTGTCCAATTTTGATCAGTTCCACTCTTTTCAGGCCATCCAAGGACTAATCGCATATCATCAGATAAAAACAACTGGTTTCCATAGCAACCACCTCGCTTCAGCGACTACTGTTGCTACCAATTCACCGCTCTCGCGAAAAGGGAAGTAATAAGTGAAACAGAGAGAATGAAAGCATGAAAGGGAGATAACTGAGGGGATTTTTTTAAAGCAGACGAGTGCTGTACATTGTTATTACAAACGTGTATGTTATGTTTATGGGGGCAAAAAAATAAGACTGAAATTAAACGAAGAACAAGTGAATTCATTGGAAGCCTGGAAAAATCATGGATTACAATAGAAAAATGCGAGCATGAAAAATAATATGGTTAAGCTTAAACATGGAAAAGTAAAGGACTAGTTGTTAAAACTGGAAAAGAAAAGGACAAAATATTCTAGTAAAAAATATAATAAATTTATAACTTAAAATATTGCCGCCTTAAGAATGTTTTAAAATTCAATTTATAACATTATATAATAAATTTTTAATGCTGCAATATTTTAAGTAATAAATTTATTATATTTTTTTTTTACTATTGAAGTGTAATTAAAGTTGCGATAATATCAACAAATGGTCCAAATGCATTCGTTGCATTTATTTTCAGAAATACAAAGAATATTCTTCCGAAGAAATGGAAATGTATTGATCGTCTGGAAGGAACTTTTACCACTAACTGAGACAAGCATATCATTGTAACGCTGCTCGGACACACAGAGATTTTGAAGGCAATCCATCTCCTTTTACTCAATTGACAAAAAAATAAAAAATAAAATAAAATAAATGAAAAAAAAAAAAACCCACACCATCAAGACAAAAACAGGTTGCCCCAGTCATAAGGGACAGGTTAGAATAAAACTGTTAACACAACATAGAGAAAGAAAGAGAAAATCTATAAGATCAGACACAACAGTAGTATGGCAAGGTGATTGGATAATGCTAAAGTTGTTGTTGTTGTTGATGATGATGATGATGATGATGATGATGATGATGATGATGATGATGATGATGATGATGATGATGCATCCATTTTTGTACGAATCAGACGATTACTTTACGCATTCATTTCCCCAATGTCTTTCTACGTAGAATTCTTTCTAGAAAGACATCGCATACTTATGAGAGGGATCATGTGAAGGTTGCGAACATCCCTATGTGAGGCCTTTCTGTGGAATGAACCGGATCCGAACTTTGCACAATCAGGTTAACTACTTCGCCAATCATCACATTACTAAGGCAGTAGTTTTTATGATATTAATGCCCGTGTTTGAATCTAACATAAGTTTAAAAGTTTTGTTTTTTTTTAAACTCATTACACGTTTAATAAATGTATATTTATTACGTATTATATGTGTGTATGTATTATATATATTAAATATATATATATATATATATGTATAATATGTGTGTGTATGTGTGTGTGTGTAATATGTATGTATTATATTTATTATTTATGTATATGCATAAAGTGCCTGCCAGATAGATTCCCAGGTTGCCAACGCCTTTCCAAAAGCGAGAACGCATTAAGTACTCAAGGATAAATTTGATGATGTGCCAAGAAGATTAGTCAAAAGTTTTCAAAAGACTGATTACATAGGATTTAACCTTGGTCTATCACTATGGTGCAGTGTATCAATGTAGTGGACTCATGAAGCACTTGGACTCATTACCTCCAAAGAAGGCAAGGGTGAAGCCCTACGCTGGCAAGGTCATGCTCACAATCTTCTGGAACCAGGATGGAGTAGTGATGACAGATTTTCTAGCAAAGAGTACCACAATTACAGGAGTCTATTATGTTTTATTTTTGAGGAAATTAAGAAAAACTATGAAAATAAAGAGGCCGGGCAAGATTAGCAAAGACAGCCTCCTTCTGCAAGACAACACTTTGGCCCACAATGCGCATGTCACCAGATCAGAATGACTGGCTATGAAATCATTCTCTATCCTCCCTACTCTTCTGATCTTACACCTTCTGACTTTCACCTCTTTCCAAACATGAAGTTTTTTGTTTGTTTTTAAATAAAGCATTTCCTAGTTATGCAACCTTTATTTTCAAAGCCATGTCAGCCATGTCATGGTAGGAGGATCAACCTTAGGTGTTTTGCAAGAAATGCATGAAATGACGGGAGAAATGCGTAAGTTTATGTGATTCCTATGTAGAGAAAGGCCAATAACTGTGCTAAGTTTCATTGCTCTACTGCTATTAAAAGTAGGTCAGGAGCATTACTTATTGAACACCCTTAATAATGTAGCATAGTAAGAGTAAAAAATTATATTAATATTTATTCTAAGTGACCTTTTTTAATAATCTGCATAAAAATTGGCCTAAAGAGTATTTGGCATTAGTTCAAAGTGAATTGTTTTTGCTTTAATCAATTTCTGATACTTTTTGCTAGTAAAACCAATACATAGATATGTTTACCATAGTTACTTATGCTTTCATGCATATACTAAATAACATATTTTTGGTCCCCCAACAAAGGAGGGGGGACCTGTAAATTCACCTTGTCTGTTCGTCAGTTTGTCCGTTCGTTTGTCCACACTTTTCTCAATAACTACGCCTTGGAATTTTTTGAAATTTTGCACAAACATTAAACAAGATATGAGTAAAAAAAGTAACAGAACGGATTTTCCGGGAAAACTTCGGTCGTCCCGCCCTCACAGGGGTGCTTTTCGATTTAAAATGGCTAAAACTGACACTTTTGTGTTTATTAAAAAAAAATTGATGCCTTGGGTTTTTATAAAACTTTCTGAAAAGTTGTAACTAACTGATTTCTATATAATTTTGTTTGTCTATACTTTGCAATAACTCTTAGGTGTGCCCCAGGGGCTCTTTTAGGGCTAATAAAAACATTCGATTTTTTAAACTATTTTACCATATTTGTCCAAAATTTTCTGTGTATGTCTATTTAGCAGTTTTGCATAGTGCTGAACTCAAATTTAAATACATTAAGGCCTTGGGGACTTTTGGGGCTAAATGGGGGGGGGCGCAAATGATGGACTTAGTCATTTCTTATTTTGCATAGTGCAGAACTCAAATTTACATATGTTAAGGCATCGTTTGTTCATTTTCACCAGAAGTTGACGTCGCCTAGAGACTTCTGGGTCTAAATGGGGTGGGGGATGCTGAACTTAGTCATTGTTTATACGTCGTTCACTGTGAACTCACGGGGGACCATGCATGCTTCACCTCCTCTTTCGAAATTTGACAAATATTTTATTTATAATAGAATATAATTTTAGAAGCTAGATAAAGATGGAAAATGACATACCAACGCTGCTCCAAAAGCATGTATGAAATTAAAATACACTCTTGACTAAAATAAATATTTATTTATGAAAGAGGATGGTAATGCCTGGGCGGGTGCATCTGTTTTTTTTTTTTCTGATGAAGAAAAGTCTTATGATTCACAGCTGTTCAGAATTCTTTTGAAGATAACAATTTTGAGTACATTTCAAATGCACAAATGAAGATTTTTTTTGAGTCACTTGTTCAATATTTGGAGGACTTTTTTTTATGACAGAAAAGGGCATTAGTGTTCGTCATCCTAATTTATATTTCTTAGATTATTAGCAAAAAGAAAAAAATGGCTGCTCATGTGAAAACATGTTGATCTGTGTGACCAATTTGCTGATTGCGTCAATAGTCGGAGTTCGCATTAAGGCAACAACAAATGAACACATCAAGTAATTACTTGTTTCATCATCAGTCGTGTATGAGCCGGCAAAAGAAATTTTTAAAAATGAAAAGAAAAAACGGTTTCCCTGCCCCTGTTATCTTATTCTATTAAAGAATATGCAAATGAACCAATCGATCTAATGTGTAAAAATTGAGAAAAATTTCTGTTTAAAACGAATTGAATCAAGGACAATTTTTACTTTTTTTTTATTTTTAAGTTTTTGCTTGTGATATCTCACCACTAAGGCATGATGGTCTTTTTTCTGCTACTGTTTTTCACTCTGAAATCTCAACTACTTTAACTAATTGTTTAGACGCAAGATTAGATTAGTCAACAGATATTTTCAAAGGATATTTAAGGCTTATCAATGAGGTTATGCTTTAGCTGAAGTCTATTTCTTGCGTGAAGTGAAACAGCAATTACTGCAGTAATCAACCGAAAAACTTACTTGCCGAAAAATACTAATTATGTTCCAAATTCATACTGATCGGTTAATTAGATCAAGAGTAAGACCTGTACATACAAATACATATAAATATACACGTAGCTAATTTATATATATATATATATATATATATATATATATATATATATATATATATATACTAGCAAAAGTACCTTTCGTTGACTGGGTTCAAAAACAACCTACAGAAAATGGACTCTGATTTATGAAAGTATGATAGGTTATGAAAAGGAAGGGTTGTAAAGAGATAGCTTCGAATTTGGAGGTATCACAATCAAAACAAAATATGATGAAAGTAAAAATAAGATAGATAAACCCCATAATTTATTATACCATACCTTTTCACACTGAAACACTTATCACAATATTCTGTGGATCTATATTAAAAAAACCTTGTTAAACTTTGTGACATATTTACATTCTATGAAGGTCAGGCATGAACGAACACCCCATAATTTTATTATACCATATCTCTTCAAACTGAAACATAATTATCAAAGTATACTTACGCAGATGGATATGAAAAGTCTTTATTAAAGCTTGTGCCTATTTCCATTCTATGGAGGCCAGGCGCGAACACAGACCCCACAATTTTATCATACCATCCCTATTTAAGTTAAAACATACTTATCAAAGTATTATTATGTACATCTATATCAAAAACACTTGTAAACGTTTTTTTTTTTTAAATTTTTAAATTTTTTATTTCCATACTTTGTGGACCAGGCACGTATGCAGACCCCACAATTTTAATGAATCATCATTATGCCAAATCAAACATACCCATTCCTGTGTCTCGATACATCTTCTATCATTATATGTGATCAGTTTTCTATAATAGTCAACCATATATGAGCCTATTCGTGACCAGAGACACACACACAGACGTTCATCTTTATATTATAGATATATATATAGTCATGGTCAACATTATGGAGCACTAATGAAAAATCAAAATTATGATTCCAAAAATATATTTCAAGGTGGAGAATAGTGGAGTAATCATTAATAAATCTATTTAAACAAAAATCCATATTTGGAATGTCCTTCTTTTGCCTTTTTAACAGCTTCTATTCGTTTTTGCAAATTATTGGCTAAATTGATGCAGTGTTGAAAAAGCTTCAACCGGAACTTGCTCCAATATTTGCAAAACTGTTTATGAGTTGCCTTAAGGAGAATTGCTTCCCAACACCCTGGAAAACCTCAGCAGTATGCTCTGTATTTAGGAATTCAGGTGATAGATCATCTCCCTCTCAGTACAGACCAATAAGTTTCCTGTGTGTCATGAGTAAGTTGCTGGAGTCGATATTAAATAAAGAAGTAGTCAAACATCTCAGCAAAAATAATATCCTTAGTAACATGCAATATGGTTTCCGTTCTGCTAGATCTATAGCAGATGTGCTAACGATTTTATCTCATAGGATTAGTAAATCGCTCGACAAAGGCTTTCTTTTCTAGGGCAATTGCTCTTGACATATCAAAGGCCTTTGATAAGGTATGGCATAAACGCCTACTTCACAAGATTTCCAGCTAGGGTATTACTGGAAATGTCTTCTCAATTATTAAATCATTTCTCTCTGATAGGCTCATAAGAGTAGTGGTTGATAGGCATTAATCAGAAGCTCACAGTATTAATGCTGGAGTCCCTCAGGGGTCCATCCTGGGCCCAGCTCTCTTCCTGATCTACATCAATGATCTCCCAAAACACATACTTAAATCATTTGTTGACATTTATGCTGATGGCATTACGATCTATAGCAGCACATCAAAAGCTGTAAATGATCGAGCTCTCTCTGATTCTCTCTCCTCTGATCTTGAGCACGTGGTACAATGAGGGAAGAGGTGGTTGGTTACTTTTAATGCATCTAAAACCAAGCTCCTATCTTTACATCAGCAATGCTCTGATCCCCATCTAGCATCGACTGAAATGGAGGGCTCTTGTCTTGGAGAAGCCTCGTGTTTTGACAAGCTTTTAGGCTTGACTTTACTCCTGATCTGAAATGGAACACATACATCAAATCTGCTGCCAAGGTCTCTGGTAAAATGGTGAGATCGTTCTACCGCTCCAGTAGATATCTCACTGCTGATGCAATTCTCTATCTATATAAGAGCCAAATCCGTCCAACGATGGAGTATTGTTGCCACATCTGGACAGGAGCTGCTAGAAGCAGCTTATCCGACCTTGACAGAGTACAAAATAGACTTCATAGCTTAATGGGGGGGGGGGGGCATTTTCTCTTCCCTGCACCCTCTTCCCCACAGAGGAGACGTTGCGAGCCTGTATTTGTTTTATCGTTATTTCCATGGCAAGTGCTCGTCTGAGCGCCAATCTCTGGATCCCTTTGCCAATCTTTCATGGAAAACACCCATCTAGCTGAAACCACTGTCAATAATTTTCCCCACACTTTGACTGTGCCTAAGCCAAAACGTATATTCCATGAACACAGCTTCTTTCTTAGAACTGCACGTCTGTGGAACTCTCTTCCATTTGCCTGTTTCCAAGCTGACAACATAAACAAATTCTTCATGAAGTGCCGCCTTAAGTAATCCAATCTACCAGATTCCCATTACTAACGATTACTACGATATTATCCCATTGATTACTGTACACTCAATAACTGTTATTCTCGGGTGGCCTCCAGGCCTTGATAAGTGGTGACTCTGATATAAAAAAAAAAAAGTGGTAGGGTCTATCTTCTGCCACTCTTCATGAAGTTTGGTCTCTAATTCTTTTTTTTTTATGAACATTTGTGCATTCTCACTCTTTTTCCTAGATGGGACCATGAAGTTTCATGGGATTTATGTCTGGGGATTGAGGTGGGGACACTTCATCACTTTAATTATGCTCCAAATTTATACTGATCTGTTATTAGTTCAGGAATAAGACCTGTCCATACAAATATCGTAAAATACACACATAGCGAATTTATATATATATATATATATATATATATATATATATATATATATATTTTTATAAAGTAATAGGGTTCGTGTGTTTCTGTCTGTGTGTACAGCTCTCCATCATCAACGAAATATAAAGGAGGTAAGAGGGTAGATCTCTCCTGGTAGAGAAACATTAGAACCCATTTTAGGATGTTTCTGTTATAGGAGACATAAGAATCAATGCCTAATTTCTTTATATACTAGTCTACAAACCACCCCCATATCGAATGACTTATGCTCATTTGCATATCACATTATATTAAATCTCTTTAACTAATTACCTCGACCTTATTACATATTGGAAATATTCTAATCATTTCAACTGTACTATTTACAAAATCTATTTAACATTTAATTATTTAATATATTTTCATTTAATTTTATATTCGATTTATTTCACTTTACGTATATTATCAAAACAATTCATTGGCGAGGAAAGCTTTATGTTTTGGGATTGTATTGAAAATGTAATGGGAATTTCAATTTCGTTCCGTTTTAATCTTTTATATTTTACTTGCCAATATAATTGAAAGAATACAATTCAACTATCGTAATTTTATATAAATAAACAAAAACAAATATTTTAAAATAAAACTTTATTAAAAAAGAAATAATTTTATTTTTAAATGAAAAAAATCAATTTAGTAAAATAATTGTATTAAACACCCCCAGCCTTGTCAGCAAACATGTAAACCTATAAAAGTTAACATTTCGAATGTAAACAGTGATTTTTCGATTTTGTTAGCGCTTGCCGCAATTAAAGACAATTAAAACGGAACTAACTTTATTTCCATTCTATTTTTTAAACAACCCCCAAAACATAACGCTCTCTTCCAGTTATAGCCAATGTTTTTTTAATTAAATAAAACAGGTCAAAATAAACAGATAAGCGCATTTTCTTTTACATTTTTCTTACAACCATTGTCATTTAACCAACTGCAGGATATCGTTACTTTTGTGGGGTTGTTTTGAAAATGGCACGGAGATTATAATTTCGTTCCAATTTAATCTTTCTGGTCGAGCCTATTTCGAAAGCCTGTCTTATCATAGATTTGAACTACAAATAATTTATTACATTTTGATTATTACTATCTTAAGACTTAAAGCTTATATTTATTTCATTTTTCTATTTATATATTGAATTAGTTATTTCCAGTCTTATTTAAACTTAGCGCTTTCTTTAAACCGGATGAACCTTTTATAAAAATATGAGTTTAACGTAAAGAACACGAACAAGGTTTTATTCAACTGAATTTCTTCCAGTTTACTAACAAAATATATAAATTTAAAAGAGATATAATTAATAAAATAAAAAGGTTATGTAATTTAAAAGAAATACACGTACTCACAAAAGCAGAACTTTTTTTACACATTTTTTTCTTTAAAACCATAACAATGAGACTAACAATTACCTAGATCTTAGTAATTATTTGTTTTAATAGAACTGTTTTAATTGTACTGTTTACTTAGTTAACCTAAGTTGGTATTACATTTATTTTACATTTACTTTTTTTTTTTAATTATTACTTTTAGATTGTGACGTTTACACCCGGAAGTAATGAGTCACACGTAGGTCGCTTTTATTCATTCCTTTTGGTCAAGATCAAAGTGTAGTATCTGTTCTTCAGATGCTGCACTTCATTTTCTTGTTCTCTTTCGGTGGAGGAGAAATCCTTCACGACTGAGACAATTTTTATTTTTGTACCTTTTCTCCACGTTAAAAAACGACCCTGGTGTCTAACTCTGTCCCGTGGGGAGGCATAGTAAATAGGTACAATATAATTGTTTATAATTGTACTATTCAGAAATATTATTTATAGTTCGTCCATTTCAGTTAGTATACATTTCCTTTACGCTTAATTAATTTACAATCATTAATATCGTTAAACAATTCCGTTTAAAACCGAAATTATGCCACCCAAACGAAGTAGAAACGAAAGTGAGGAAGAAAGAATGGAAAGATTGGAAGCTAATAGACTAAGAGTTGCTGCAATTCGCTCCAATGAAAACAATTCAGATAGAGAAAGACGTCTAGAACTTAACAGGATACGTCAAAGAGAAAGGAGAGCAAGACTGTCAGATTTGGAAAGAGAAACCCAACGTGAAGCTGACAGAACTAGACATGCTGTTAAAGGCGGTTAAATTCATCACAAGATGAAATTCAAGAAAGGCAAAGATATGCACTGGAAAGAGAAGCAATATTACGATCGAATGAATTATATGAGGTAAGTAGACGTACACAAGGTCAGTTGAGAGTGGCTCAACGACATCAGAATGAATCGGAAACCCAACGAAGCTTTCGCCTATACCAAGGGCAACAACGAGAGGCTGCATGGAGAGAGAGTATGACTTTGCTCCAGCAATTGACAGAAAACGAGGCAGCTAGACAACGAATGACTGCTTTGAGACACCATGAAATAGAACACTGCAATAGAAAAGGATTGCTCTACAACAAAAATGACTCTCTCACTACAGCTGATATAGGAAAAATGGACAAAGTATGTCAACATTGCTCAGCTGTAAAATTTAAAGGAGAAACCCCTGGTTGTTGTTGTTCTTCTGGCAAAGTTGTGCTTGATAGCTTTCCACCACTGCCTCAGTTGCTTCAAGATTTGCTCTCCGGCAATGGTCCCATCTCTAAAGATTTTCTGCAAAATCTACGCTGTTATAACAATTGTTTTGCAATGACATCATTTGGTCACAAAATTGCGGCAGTACATGGGTGGAATCCTTCTTTTAGAATTCGAGGCCAGGTTTGCCACCAGATTGGGAGTCTTTTACCACCTGAAGATGAAACAGCAAAGTTTATTCAAGTCTACTTCTTGGATAGTCTGGAAGAGGAACTACATAATCGGGGACGTGACAGTAGACTCAATAGAGGCATTCTCCAAAGTCTGACTGAATTTTTACATGAGAACAACAGCTTTGTTTGTCAGCTGAAAACAACAAAGGAGAGGATTGAAGAAGAACACTTGGTAGAACATAAAGTTGTCATAAGGGAAGACCGAAGGCCGCAAGAAGAGCATCCACGGTGATTCAATGCTCCAACAACAACGTATGAGATTGGAATATTAATGGGGAATGAACCAACAGCTAACCGGGATATTGTCTTGCGTTTTAGAAATGATACATTAAAATGGATCTCCGAACTACATCCCCTCTACGATACTTTAATGTACCCGTTAATGTACCCCTATGGTTCTCCATCTTACAACATCTACATGAAGGCATCCAATGGGCGAAAAGTTACCCAACAGCAATTTTATTCGTACCATTTAATGACTCGGCCTGGAAACTATTTTCTCTGGTACCGAAGGCTATTTCAACAATGGCTGGTGGATGTGTACTGCAAGATTGAAACAGAACGTTTACAGTTCCTGAGGCGTGAGCAACAGACCCTGAGAGCTGACAATTATAGCAACTTGAGAGATTCAATTCTTAGGGAGGATGGGAATCCAGAACAGTTTGGTCAACGAGTTGTACTTCCGGCAACTTATACAGGAGGCCCTCGATACATGTTTGAGCGTCAAAGTGATGCCATGGCATATGTTCGGCGAATGGGCCGAGCCGACCTCTTCATCACGTTCACAACAAATCCAAAGTGGACAGAAATTACAGAAAATTGTCTTCAAGGGCAAGACCCTCAGGATCGTCCAGATATTGTTGCCAGGGTTTTCAGGCAGAAGCTAAAAAAGTTACTTGAATTTATTAAAAAGGGAGGATTTGGCAGGCTGAAGGCTTTCCTGTACAGTATTGAATATCAAAAAAGAGGACTGCCGCATGCACACATCCTCACCTGGCAGGCCCCAGAGGACAAACTTCTACCAGAAAAAATGGATCTCTGCAGATATGCAGAGATCCCTGACAAAGAGGAAGATCCTGATCTTCATGCTAAAGTGATGGCACATATGGGGCATGGACCTTGTGGACCATTTAATCCAAATTGTCCATGTATGATTGACAACAAATGTTCCAAAAAATACCCAAAAGAATTTCTTCAGTGTACCGAGCAAGGCCAAGACTCTTACCCCAAGTACAGGCGAAGAAAACCAGAAGATGGAGGCCAGACTGGTACAATAAGGATGAAGAGAAATGGTCAGTATGTTAATCAAGAAATAACAAACCAGTGGATTGTTCCGTACAACAAGGTCCTCCTTCAGCAGTTCAACGCTCACATTAACGTAGAAATTTGCAGCTCGATCCAAAGCATCAAATATGTCCTCAAATACGTGAATAAAGGATGTGATCAAGCAGTGTTTGAACTACAAAGAACTGATGGAGCAGCTAACCAACAAGGCCAAGTACAAAGTCACATTGTGGATGAGATCCAGCAGTTCCAGAATGCAAGGTATGTCGGCAGTTCAGAGGCGGCCTGGAGGATATTGGAACATCCCATCTATGAACATTTCCCCCCAATTGTACAACTTTCTGTTCATCTTGAAAATGGGCAGCGTGTCATGTTCTCAGCTGATACTGCTCTGGAACGAGCCCAAGGTCCACCGCCTGCCACAACTTTGACAGCATTTTTTCAACTCTGCCATGAGGATGACTTTGCAAGGGGTCTCAAATACGCAGAAGTCCCTGAGTTTTACACTTGGAACAAATCGACAAAGAAATGGATGAGAAGAATGCGTGGGGTACAAGTTGAAGGTACTGAAAATGATGATGTATGGAAGGCACCATGCATTGGGAGAATCTACACGATTAGTCCAAAAGCAGGGGAGTGTTATTTCTTACGCCTGTTGCTCAATGAGGTTGCTGGTCCAACTTCATTTCAAAATTTGCGAGCATACAATGGTCAGGTGTTTGAAACATACAGAGCAGCGTGCCTTGCTCGAGGCCTTCTAGAAAATGACCATCACTTGCATCAAGCAGTAGGAGAGGCAAGTGCCACTCAATCACCTTCAAATTTGCGAAGCCTATTTGTGATAATTTTAACAGCCTGTGAGCCAAGAAATCCTCTTGAGATCTGGATGGCTTTTCGTGATGTAATATCTGAAGACATTCTTCACAGATACAGGCAAGAAGTTAACAATCCAGAAGCAAATTTTAATGAGGACATCTACAATAAAACTCTTTGTCTAATTGAAGAAAAAGTTCTCCTTATGTGCGGTCAACCATTGGCAAGCTATGGATTACCTGCACCAACGCAAGGGAGAGATGAAAGACTCGCGAGAGAGTATCAACGTGAAGTTACTTATAATCTTGAAGAACTTTCCCTACAAGCAGAAAATATGCAAGAAAAACTGACCGATTCTCAAAGAGAAGTTTACAATTCATTCATGGCAATGTTGGAAGCACAAGGTGAAATGAACAAAAACATGATGTTTCTTGATGCTCCAGGTGGTACGGGCAAGACTTTTGTAATCAATTTGATCCTTGCAAAAATTAGATCCATGAGAAAGATTGTGCTTGCAACAGCATTCAGTGGCATTGCTGCTACTCTACTACAAGGTGGCCGCACTCTTCACAGCACTTTTAAAGTACCCTTGGATACTCATCGAATGGATCAGCCAGTTTGCAAAATTACTGGTAACTCAGCCTTGGCAAATGTAATTAGAGACACCTCTGCAATCATTGTAGACGAAGCCCCAATGACGCACAAGAGTGCTTATGAAGCAATTGACCGAACACTGCAAGACATCACAGGAAACAAGAATCCCATGAGTGGCATTCCAACCTTATTTTGCGGTGATTTCCGTCAAATCCTCCCAGTGGTTAAAAATGGCACAAGGGCTAACATTGTCAATGCAAGTTTGAAACAATCCTATCTCTGGAGGCACGTTATAGTGAAGAGACTGACTACTAATATGAGAGCCTATATCTCTGATAACACAGCTGCAGCAGACTTCTCAAAATTGCTTCTCCAAATCGGTAATGGTCAGTTTCCTATCACTTCTTCACCTGACACAATTAAGATTCCAACTGCGCTTGGTAAATGTGTCGGTAATCAGAAGCAACTGAAAGACAAAGTGTACCCAGACCTGCAAAACAATGGAAAATCACCGGATTGGCTTGCTGAGAGGGCTATTATTTCGCCATTAAACAGCAATGTGAATCATTTGAACAATTCAATAATGGATGAATTTCCAGGAGACACAAAGCAATACAAGTCAGTTGATTCAGCTACTAATGAATATGAAGCTGTTCACTACCCTGTGGAGTTTTTAAACTCTTTGGAGATATCTGGAATGCCTCCACACATTTTAAATCTCAAAATTGGATCGCCAATCATGATTCTTCGATCCTTGGAACCGCCAAAAACAACAAACGGAACCAGATGTGTTATCACCAGATTGCACACAAATGTACTTGAGGCCACCATTTCCTGTGGTCCCTACAAAGGCGAAACCGTTCTACTGCCAAGGATCCCCTTAGTTCCATCGGACTCAGAACTTCCATTTAAATTCCGGAGACTCCAATTTCCTGTGAAGGTGTGTTTTGCAATGAGCATAAACAAAAGTCAAGGTCAGACATTTAACACCATTGGCGTAGACTTGACATCAGACTGCTTCAGTCACGGTATGTTCTACGTCTCCATCAGCCGGACAGGAAGTTCAGAAAAACTCTACATTCTGGCTCCAAATCAAAGCAGCAGAAATGTAGTTTACCCTGAGGCTCTTCAGTGAAAAGTTCGAGAAATGGATATGAGGAAAAACTGACATGATCTGATTGTGGTAAGTTTTTAGTATTGAATGTGCAAGATAAAATTTAAGCAAGAGTTGAAAATTACTTCAATGAAAAATTTACTATGTAACATCAAGTAACCTTCCTTTTTGATGAAAATGTTTTGTGAAGTTCCTGATTGAATTTCAGTCACTACAAGAGGTAGTTAAAATGTTAATCACCTTATGCAATCGTTGCTCTTACAACATCAACTTACTGGAAAGGTGCCCACAGATTTTGGTACCTGAGTGCGCAACAAAGCTCCGTGCGAAGCACGGGTATCTTTGCTAGTATATATATATAGGAGAACAAAGAGGAAAGGGAAATGAAGTCACAAAAACTATATATTGGTAAATATAGATTGGTTCATTTGTTCAATAAGGGAATACAGACAATTACTTGGGGGATAAAAGGGACTCTTTATGCCAAGGCATTTCGAAGCCTAATGCTTCTCACCAGAAGAGTAGCGAAGATGCGAGGTAACATAGTCGGGATGCGGCGTCTAGCATGGGGTTCATTAGGAACGAAATAGATCAATTAAAATTATAGATGATGTTGGGGGAGTTTTATCGAATTCTAAATAAGTTATGGGGTGTTTCCGGGTGGGTAGTTGTAAGGCTATAATAATATATTTCAGAATACCAATTAGATAATAATATTTTCATAACTTGCTCCTTTAACCAACTTCCGAGCCCTCCCTCGACTCTCTAAATTAAAACCCTGGAACAGGACGCCCCATGTAATCCCTCTTATTCAACCCTGCTTAGGACACACTCATTCGCCCTTTCACCTTAAATCACACCCATAATAACCCTCTTAAAATTATAACCTACTTCATAGTGCTGTTGTCTCCATTGCATCTGTCAAAAAATTCCCCTCCATAGATAATAGACATCTCACACACCGATAAAATAGAATTACAAAACATGCACTACATACATTTAAGACTATGATAAAGACCCTATATACCTTTCTACATTACACCCTATTTTACACGCTCCTCCTTTACTTAGAATTCGATAAAACTCCCCCCAACATCAGTTATAATTTTGATTGATCTATTTCGTTCCTAATGAAGCCCACGCTAGATGCCGCATCCCGACTATGTTACCTAGCATCTTCTCTACTCTTCTGATGAGAAGCACTAAGCTTCGAAATGCCTTGGCATAAAGAGTCCCTTTTATCCCCCAACTAACTGTCTGTATTCCCTTATTGAATAAATGAACCAATCTATATTTACCAATATATAGTTTTTGTGACTTCATTTCCCTTTCCTATTTGTTCTCCTATAAAAGTTCCAAGGATACTTGTTGAGGTTTATATTGTCCAGATAAGCCTCGTCTTATAGAATTGAGCTCACTCTTTTCTTCTAACGCGCTATGTTTTATTCTTCAAATTTCACTCAACGCCTCTAACGGATATACACAAAAATAACTACCTATATATATATATATATATATATATATATATATATATATATATATATATATATATATATATATATATATATATATAAAAACCCTGTGTACTGCAGGTCAATATTTTTTTAATTTTAAAATTGCTATGATATGCAGACAAGTACAATTTGTTACACTGGAAGAGCATAAAAAGGTGTCTTATTTCCCTGATTTTTGTGGAATTTGAACAAATATTTTGAAAGTATGCTACTGATTTATATATACGATGATTTTTAAAAATAAATAGGTATACGAAGATTTAGCAAATAAAATCTGCAAGACCTTCGTTTCGTTTCTTTCATTATGTTCACAAACCACATCACTTCAATACACAGTAATCTACATTACTACAGCCTTCTTAAATATATATATATATATATATATATATATATATATATATATATGATTATTTACTATAATAATTATTAAATACCTACAGACACTAGTGTTCTATCCTTTCGGAAACCATCATTGCAGGGTGTCACGATTAACACCAGTCGATAGATTCGAACCCGGCAATAGAAGTCATCTCTGGCTTTATTAGCAAGGACCTAATCCATTCAGCCAACGTTAACCGTGAAAAATGTTGTTGAAATTTTAACATTAATTTTTTAAATCTAATATAGTAAAAAATTGTGCTAGCAGATTGTCTACTCTGCCGTTTTTCATAATTTTTTTTTGAGTTTTTACTAATTTCGACATGGCACATAATTACATAATAATGTTTTCACCTAAAATAAATTGGTTTGAAATCCCATAATTCCACATAAGCACCTAACATAAAAGTATTATTGTTACCAATAATTAATTTAGAGATCCAAGAGAATTTAAGTGACAAATTTTGTTAAAAGAAAGAATATTTGTATCTTGGACCAAAATTAAACATTTTCTGTGAAAAACAAAGTAATCCAGAGTTAATTTTTTTTTAACCATTCACACGCATTGTTTGATTCTCAAGTCAGTCAGCATTGGCCCATCATGATAATCACTTTTATAGTTTCAATGTCGGAAAGTTTATTTTTCATGTCTCATTGTCAGTAAACAGCGGATTCAATTGAAGTGTTTCCAAGAGAATGAACTACGAAAATGCTATTTTTACATCTCCAACACATTTTGAAAATAATTTCTGAAGAAGACGCTTCACAGAACGTCTGAAACGCATTAGAAACGATTTCAATGATTTAAAAACATTATTACAATGATCTGAACATAATTCTCAATGAAAAACCAAGACACGGAATAATAAAATAATCTTAAAAAATACACATTGTTAGTGACCACCTCCTTATTTAAATAAATAAATATATATATATATATATATATATATATATATATATATATATATATATATATATATATATATAGTATAATCTTTTTTATAGAAACACTATAGGTTAAATATATCCATACAGCTGTGACTTTCTTGAAAGTGCAGCTTCGTTGAATCACATTAACTAAATTAAAATTATTTAGTCCAAAGAAGTTGCACTTTGAGTAAATCGCAATTAAAATATCTATGCACACATTTTTTTAAATTAGATTTTCACCCCAAACAAGGCACATTGCCACTTTGATGTAGGGGGCTACTATCAGGGACATAAGCTACAGTAGTACTATGTGGGGAGTTGGGCAGCAAGATATCGGTTCATGTTACACTTGAACTTCTGCATGTCAGTACAGTTGGGGAAGCAGGAACCTGGAATGGAATTCCAAAGTCCAGCGGTTTTGGGGAAGAAACTACTGAAGTAAAAGGCTCTCTTACATCTAGGGATCTCAACTGTGAAGGGGTGGGATTTTGCTGCTTGTCGGGTTTGTCAAGGGTATTTACGTCGAGGAGGTACAAGTGCTTGCACTTCGTCGGAGCATTCACCGTTAAAATACTTGTAGAACAGGCAGAGGGATGCTACATTACGTCGATGGGACAGAGACTGAAGCTTAGATGACAGTTCAGGACCTATTATGTTGGCGACTCTCTTTTGAACCTTGTCTAGGAGTGAGAGACTAGCAGCAGATTCACCAGCCCAAATATGATAACAATACTCCATGCATAAGCGAATGGTGGCCTTATAGAGGTACAGAATACTTCCGGACATTAGTAGCTTTCTAGCACAGTAGAGAGAACCTACCTTTTTTGCAGCAGTCCTGGCAACGCTCTCAATGTAATTGTCCCAACTCATGTTTCCTGTGAACGTTAGGCTGAGGAGTTTAAAAGATGTACTTTCAGATAAAAAGTCTTTGGCCATTGCTATTGGTGGTAGAGAAAGTTTCTTGTAGTTATTGAAGGAAACAAGTTTAGTCTTGGCAGCATTGAATGTGACCATCCATTTTTGTCCCTATTTCACTACAGATTGGAGGTCATCCTCTAGTGTTTCTGCCATTTCTTTAGATATGTGTTCATTTGTTTTCCTGTTGTGTCTGTTATAGAGCGTGGTGTCATCAGCATATATACCCATCTCACAGACAATTTTGTCAGGGAGGTAATTTATGAATATTAGGAATAATAGCGGTCCAAGGATAGAACCCTGAGGTACTCCCGCATTTATATCATATTATTTAGATGTATGACCATTGAGGACAACCTGAATTTTTCTCTTATCTAAGAAAGATTTAATTATGTTAAGTATTCTTCCAGTGATACCATATGATCTTATTTTCCTGAGAAGACCTTTATGCCATACCCTGTCAAAAGCCTTAGATATATCTAGAGCTACCGCTCTACTCTACCTTGCTTTGTCAAGTGAATGGTATATACGCCCAGAGATTACAGTTAGGATGTCTGCTGTGAAATGGAATGGTCAAAAGTTTAGCATCTGTAAGGTGTTGGACTAGAGCTTGGTTTATTATGGACTCAAATGTTTTTACGAAAAGTGGGAGGAGGCTAATGGGGCGGTAATTTAATGGGTCAGTTCTTTTGCCAGAATTCTTGAAAACTGGTATCACAGAAGCAGTTTTCCAGCAGGCAGGAAAGCAAGATTCATATGTAGTCAATTATGTTTTTATAAAAAACTATACTTTGTATACAGATCTATCGAATTAAAAAAATGAGTAATATCACCCTCTCGCATAGATTCTCTGATGCTACCAGACCAGGCTGTCTGAAGATACTGGATTCAAGTCCTAAAAAGCACCAAACATTGATCCTATTGTTTTTCCTTTCTATTTACAAAACTCAGTCATGTTCTGCAAAGCCAAAAATAAAAAACAACAATTTTCCTATACGAAATCAAACCAAACCAAACCAAACCAAACACCATGAATAAATATTTGAAGATATAAAGAACTTGAAGCATAAAAAATTAAAAAATTTGATGCCTTGGATTTTTATAAAACTTTCTGAAAAGTTGTAACTAATTGATTTCTACACAATTTTGCTTGTCTATACTTTGTGATAACTCTTGGATGTGCCCCAGGGGCTCTTTTAGGGCTAATAAAATCACTCCATTTTTGGGACTATTTTACCATATTTGTCCAAATTTTTCTGTGTATGTCTATTTATTTATCTGTTTAGCATGGTGCTGAACTCAAATTTAAATATGTTAAGGCCTTGGAGACTTTTAGGGCTAAATGGGGGGGGGGCAAATGATGGACTTCTTTTGCATGGCGCAGAACTCAAATTTACATATATTAAAGCCTAAAACTGCACCGTTTGTTCATTTTTACCAGGATTTGACGTCTCCTGGGGACTTTGGGGGCTAAATGGAGGGGGGGGGACAATGCTGAACTTAGTCATTTTTTTCATGCCTCATTCACTGTGCACTCACGGGGGACCATGCATGCTTCACTGGTTCTTGTTTCAGTTATTAAAAGTAACTTCAACAAATTGTCTCAATCCAAAGTTTTTGTGGAGCTGGATTTTCCCTCCACATAAAAATCTAACCGTGTAACTCTTACTCTGCTCATCTTTGAGAGATAAGTGAATAGGAACCCCGGCAGCAGCCATTTTTTACCACCGATATACTTGCAGCGGATATATCAACATAAAATTTGCATTATCAGCTCTCCCTGGTTATATAAGGCTGATGAGGCCATACATATACTTTTTCTCCAAATTGCAAATGGCAGACGGAGCAGATGAAACATTATGGTCTCTTAGATCCCAGAATGTGATTGGAAGGTTAAACAAAGTGACAAAATAGTCCTTGATGATATATCAGATGATTGGTTCAAAAGAACATCCGGATAGATGTTCACTTGGTAGAGTCAACCGTATCTGGAAACATCTGAGGATAATTAAATATTGAATAAGAAAAAGGATATCATATTCCACAGAAACATCAATATCTTCACTGAAATATAAATCAACTAGCTAGCTGCCCGGTGTTGCTCGGTCTTACAATACGCTTAAACATGATATTTTAATTTATGCAGATTGTGTATCTAATATTATAGATTCAATCCTCTATTGATTATTATATATTATGAGGAATAATTCGCCTGGTGGATTAATTCCCCCCCCCAAATATATATATATATAAGAAATATAATTTAAAGGGGATTAGAACAATAGTCTAAAGAGCTGAGTGTATTTCAATGTAACAGTGAAATTACTAGTTTAATTAAAATACAGGAAATAGAAAGTGCTCGTTGTAATTTAGATATATAATAAGCTCGATAGTTAAATGTCCTAGAGCTAATTCAATATTAAGTAATGTGATTGATAATTTAAAATTAAAAAATCAAATTATAATTAAATTAAAAATCCGTTTCATAAGAAGGAACAATAACAAAATCAATTATCTGTATGATCGTTTCGGAAAACAATGCTTTTTATTGTGGTATACATCAAGTTATGTACAATAATTACATATAGTTTTTTAATAAGCAAGGTCTCCTCGTCAGCAAATTTTGAAGGGTTTTTATTGAATTTAAAAGACACCATAAATAATATATATTTATATATATATATATATATATATATATATATATATATATATATATATATATATATATATATATATACATATATATATATATATATATACCATACTTTGGGGTAATTGCACCAAATCTGGGAGTAATTGCGGCAACTAAAAAAAGTGATTGAAACGGATTTTTAATTTAATTATAATTTGATTTTTAAATTTTAAATTATCAATCACATTACTTAATATATATATATATATATATATATATATATATATATATATATATATATATATATATATATATAAGAAATAATAATGATAATGTCGTTCATCAAATCCCATCTGTATTGTTTACAATATCGTGTCAGCTGATATCTGGGTTTGACGAAATGTGCCCTGGAAAAGTCACTTCTGATTAATGCTTAGTTTTAAAATATGCAAATGATAAAAATAATTTGCAGAGATTTAATTATTTCCCTTTGACAGTGTAACGTAAAATAATCCCTTGTAAAAATTCTTTTTATCTATAAGAGAGAAACATATCTAAGAGCCATAAAGGTATACATCGGTTACAGTGTACAGTAAGTAAGAACTCTTTATACCATCGTATTTCGAAGCCTAATGCTCCTCATCGGGAGAGAAGAGAAGATGCTAGGTAACATAATAGAGATGTGACGTCTAGCGATAGTTTCATTAGGAGTTCTCCCAAACAGCCTCAATATTTTATTTCGCTCCTTCGAAATACCATGGTATAAAGAGTTCTCACGTACCCTACCCTCCAATTGATGTACACCCTTATTGAATAAATGAATAAATCTATATATATTAGTATATATTTTTATATCATCATTTTCTTTATTCATTGATTTCTATATGTGTATGTGTATATATATATTTATAAATATAAGCAGACATTACCATCCTTTTAATTGATTATATTTTCTCTAGTTTTCCTTAGTCTCTTTTGAGTCAAAATCAAGAAAAAATATTAATGAATTTTTCATAACTATATATCTCCATCGAATAATTTTCAGGAGAGAAAAAGCAGATGTATAAGAAAAAAAATAAACGGCTTCTAGTTTTCTCATTCCGACCAAATGGATCATAGGGGATTGCAAATTGCATTGTTATGGTGACTGAAATTATGCATTCATGACCTGAAAGTTTCATCTCTCAGTTGCAGATATTGACGGTGGGAGACGCCATTATGAAGTGTCATCTTCCAAACGTAACAAGAAAGACACGTTTTTTGACTGTGTTGTGACGTGCGATGAAAATGGGTTCTTTATGACAAATAACCCGGCTCAGCTCAATTGATAGATGACGACAACGCTCCACGACACTTCCCGAAACCAGGGTTGCACCAAAAGAATGTCATGCAGACTGTTTGGAGGTCTGTGACCGGTCTCCGTAAAGCTGAAAACATTATCAATAATTTTCCCCACTCTTTATCTGGGCCTAAACCTAAACATAGATTCCATGATCAAAGCTTCTTTCTTAGAACTGCACGCCTGTGGAATTGTCTTCCTTTTTCCTGCTTTCCAGCTGTCTATAATATGGTTGTCTTCAAGTCCAACGGGAACAAGTATCTGATGAGCCGTTCAACTTAAGTTCACAAATTTACCGAACTTCCATTACTATCGATTACTATATTGTCCTTTTGACTACTCTACACTCTTTAACCCTTATCCTTGAGTGGCCTATCGGCCTTGATAAGTGGTGACGCCTATGTAAAAAAAAAAAAAACCCACCTCACTTGACAATCTGTTATTGACAATACACTTGTGATCCAAACTAAAAATAATTGCATGTCATCTTCTGGGAAACTTAATTATATATTTCCTTTTACTTTTATCTTAAAGACACCTTAGGGGAAATATTCTGTAACATCACTTAAAGGAATTTTAAATTTGTACTCCTATATATTTTTTGTGTTTGTCTATTGATATTCATATTAAAAACAACATTTTTTCTATCTATTTAAAAAGAAAATACAACTTTGTCATATATGGGTCGTGAATTTGCATTTATCTGCAAAAGATCTAGCTAATTTGCATATTCTTTTAAACATTCATTTAATTAATTCCCTATTAGTTTTTTCGACTTTCTTATGGGATGATCATCTTTAGTCAACTGTTACGTGTAATTATATTCATGCAGATATTCTATATGATTTATACTTGCATAATATTTACACAAAATTGTTTCCATATATATTTATGTATACGTATATATTTTGGTTTAATCTATTCTATATAATTACAAATATTGAAAAATTGGCTAAAAACATTAATTCCTTCACCCTCAACTAAGCACTTTTCTATAGGAGGGGTCAGTTTTTTCGCCGATATTTTCGAAAGTCATCCCCTGTTTTCGATTGACTAGCCTTAATTTAAATCTTCATCTCTTCCGATTTGGCGATTGACGCAACAAACGCCATTTTTTTTTCACATTTTTTCCTCCTTCACGGTACAGGTTTGAGCCTGCCTACTACAGTTTTTTTTTTTTTTTTTTTTTTTTTTACTCAGCACACACCTCAAAACACCCGAAAAACACCAGGCAACCAGACTAGTATAATAATAGATACAAAATCTGCATTAATCAAAATATCATATTCCAGCGTATTTTACGACCGGGCAATTCCAGGCGGCCTGCTAGTTATTTATAGAAAACATTCTAATTATTTACACTCTGAATTCTCATGAATTCTGGGTTCCTCTTTGCCATCTTTTCAGGCAGCACAACTCTAACTGGAATCAAAAAAGTGCCAGAATCAATTTCTGATATTTGAAGTGCTCCCTAAAGTATATATGAGAAAAAGCCTGAACTGTTCTATTTCTTTCTGAATGTACTTGTGTTAGTTTTTGATTTGGTCCTAATGCAGAATACTTGCAATGCTGAAATAATAACTTTATTTTTCAGAAACCCATTCTTAACATGGGGAGAGGAGGGCGTTTTGTAACTACTCTGAATTATTAACTAACAATTTAATAAAGAAGTAATACCGTAAAAATTGAATTTAACTTGAAAATCCTACCTAACAATAGCACATTCTGTCCATATTCTGCAGAAGTACCCTTTATTTTATTAATCAAGGCCAAAAGAAACTCAAGGATAAATGTTTAAAGGCGGAATGATTTTCAGTTAAGAGATGTAGAACCTCGTGAGAGAATTAAGAATGATTGGTGGAATGAACCAAGTTTGAATAGTTGTGTGAATGGTTCATGACAGGAATCGATTGACATTGGATTTGAAGATGATCATGCTGTAATCTACAGGGAAGTAGTTTAGAGGTAATGTGATCCATATATGTGAAACCCTTACAAAGAAAGTTCTGTCTAAACATGAATTGCCCTTTCAGGCATTTAAATGATTTATGCATTTATCTTGATTTTCATCATGTCAACAACGTTTCCCATGGCGACGTGTTCTCCAGATAGGAAGTTCTTGGAAATAAATTTTTTTTCATGGAAATTCCATTTTATTCTAATTACACAGAGGAAAAAAAAAAGAAGTTTGTTGCAGTGGTGGCAGTCACAGGAGTTCTTGCTGTGAATGTCATCTTATAAGGAGGGACAAGATTGGAGATCAGTTGATCACCTGGCATGGAAATAACGATAGAGTAGAGAAGGAGTAGCAAGGTCATTTCTGTGATAAGGGACCATTTTCTCACTCGACTGTCAGTGCAATGAAAACTCCTTGAGTAGCACTTCATCAGAAGCGGTAACACTTATCCTTGGCTAGTTTTGGACTTTGAAATCATATTTTCTTCTTTAGCATAAGTTTCAAAATATTTGTTAAAAAATCAGAGAAATAAGGCACATCGTTATGCTCTTCCGGTGTGCCAAATTTCACTTCTCTGCGTTTCATAACAATTTAAAAATGAAAAAAAAAAATTATTGTCTTGCAATAAAGCGATGCACAGGGTTTAAATACAAATTCTGCTTCCGATTGATAATAAGACTCGCAATATAAGCAATTTACGTTGATATCAACTAATGATGGTCCCATATTTATGAGCACAGGTTCGAATCCTGTATGGATCTAATATTTCTTTTTGTGTATGTTTTATATTAGCAGCTCAGTGGGATAAATGATTTTTTATTAATATATCAGTTGTATAAACGACACAACATTTAGATATAAATTTGTTTACTTTAACTGAAAGCTAAACACTTATGCATAAATGTTATGAATGTAAACATAAAAAAAATAATGTTTTTTCCAAGGCATTTGATCTCTTGCCTCTGCCTTGTCACTCGACACTCATCCAACCCTTAGAACGGTTCTGTTTTACACATATGGATTATCCTGAAATGCGCTAAGAGTGACGCTTGTCGAAATTCACACTAGCTAACTTAATCGCTACTTACTGGCGTAAGGTCCTTGATATGCAATAAATTGCTATAACTTTAAAGAAATAAAGGATAGCCATATTCGTTTTACTTATTTAAGGAATATTTAGCGTACAATAAAAAGTATTTTTGCAGAAAAAGAAAGAGTAATTTTTTATTGCTAGTATTGTCTTTGGCAGATAAAGAGTGATTCATACAGATCGATGCAGAAAACACCGTGAAATTTCCATGAGACCTGCTAGTTAAATAATTATTTGAATAACAGTTTGACATACGAAACGAATATGACGTCTTGAAAAAGCTAATAGAAGACATAAAAAGCAATGTTATAAAGAGAAACATTTTTTCTTGCTTCTGTTTTCGTGTCTGCATGGTTTCTTCTGGTTCTTCTCCATTGACGCAACCCAACACCTTTAGTAAACAATGGCATTTAAATTATAAACCAGAGAGCAAATTCTCAAAAGTCTCATCATTAAAAGCAGGTGACACACTACTGACGATTCAACTAAAAAGAACAAAGTTTAAAAATGAAAAAATATATATATATTTTGCTTCAGCTTTCACATTTCACAAAATTAGTTTATTTCTTTTCTTGCATGACATAAAATTGGTTGTATAAACTTGAATCTTTTCTGAATTGCTATTTGGAATCATCTTATCAAATATTATCCAATAACAAAAACACCGACACACACACACACACACACACACACACACACACACACACACACACACACACACACACACACGCACACACACACACACATGTGCACACACATATTTTGATGTTTTGATGTTTTTTAGTTCAATCTGAATAGAAAGGTTCGGTGTATATATATATATATATATATATATATATATATATATATATATATATATATATATATATATATATATTTGCAGTCATCGGCATACAGTCCTGTTTCGTTGTATCACAACTCATCAGTGCCGCTAGACTAGCACCTGTTCCAAGGCGAGGATTGAACCATCGCATTGATAGTCAGCAGTTCTATCAATCGACCCACGGGAGCAGTGCCCGCAAATAACTTCGCCAAATGTCTATTTTAAACAAACATCCGTCCACCACTTTTATAGTGCTCAAACCGCTTATTTATAAACAAACACGCACGTATATATATATATATATATATATATATATATATATATATATATATATATATATATATATATATATATATACTAGCTGTACTCTGAAATACGTTACTGTAGCTCAATTTGGCAAAATGAAAAAAAAAAAATTCCCAAAATGAGAAAAGTTTCTTATATGCTTAATTTCCGAGCACTTGTGGATATACAATTTTTTGTTATTCCATTTTCTGAGCAATTTTCTGGCTTGCCGACTCTTGAACACGCAACATAAATTGTCCGTGTGAGAAACAGTCAGTGTGTAGATGTAAACCACACAGTTGTAAAGATTGTCCCTGAGCTATGTTGATGGTGATTGCAAATGACAATCGAATCGGGAATTTGAAATGGCGTATCTGGTGGAATCATAAGAATGTATGGAATGAAGACATCTTCACTTTTGAAAAATTCCGTCAAGATTGTTGCTTCTATGGTGGTGTTCATTAATGTTTTTTACTGCAAGCCATGTGCCATTGCAAAGCTTGGGTTGGTTTATATTTCGCCACAAAAAATTTAGTACCTTTGAATAGAAACTATGGTAAATATAGTAATGTATCCATTTAGTCTATTTTGTTTTTATTTTCTTGCTAACAAAGGACGGTAAACTTAATGTCGCCTGTGTGAAATTTTCTTTCTCAATCCACATGTTTGGGGACAATATCCCAACACGAGATAATCCCCACCGGTTTTTGTGGTAAATTCTTTTATTATATTTCTTTATTTTACTTAATTTTGTTTAATATAACGTTAGAGTTGATAGAGGCGCTGGTTGAGTTTGAATAAAACAAATACGTATTAAATACGTTTGAAGCAAAAACAACGCATTATTACGAAATAAACAGATATTTATTTTGTTTGAAATTTATATTGAAATTTATAAATATATTTCGAAGATACACTTGATCATCAAGTACGTTTTTCATCCTTTTTTCCATGTTGTTGTCGGGGCATAGCATCAGTAGAAGTCCGTTTGTTGTTTTTACGGTAATCTTTTCAAATGTCGGAACGGTGCGTTGGTCACGGAGAATTCACGTTTGTTTTCCTTGATATATTCTAGCAGGCCGCCCGGTGTTTTCCGGTGGTAAAAAAGCTTAAATATTATATTTTGATAAAAAAAAAAAATTAAAACATTTACGTGCGTGGGTTGAACCTCAGACCACGTCATGCAAAAAAACAAAAAAAAACAAAAACAACAAAAATAACAACAAAAAACAAAAACAAAAAAAAAACACGCTATCAACTTACCCACAGTAGAATTTTCACGGCCCGCTGTTCTATCATTGTTGCTTAGCGACGACATGAAAAAATGACTTCACCGATAAATAAATTAAAATAACAGTTTCGATTATCAATTATCAGTAATTATCGAGATCATTCTGAGACAAAACTTAACTAAGGTCACTTCCAGACTTATACACTAAAGTTTTGTAAATTTTAAAGAAAATCTGTTCAGCTATTTCGGAGGCAATAAGGAACGAACTCACACACAGAGACAAACTTGCATTTATATATATATATATATATATATATATATATATATATATATATATATATATATGTATATATATATATATATATATATATATATATATATATATATATATATATATATATATTCCCATCCGGAAATAAGAGAGAAAACAAAGGCAGACATGTAACCTTCGCTCTCCCTTATTTTGCCACTCAGTCTTCATCTCCCAATGAATGATGTTTCTGACAAAGTAAAAGTTCATGTTGATAAAGCCAATTTTATATCATGCAAGAGAAGAAATAAAATAATAATTCTGTGAAATTTGAAAGCGGAAGCAAATATTGTTTTTGTTTTTTTTTCATTTTAAAACTTTGTCCTTTCTAAGTTGAATCGTCAGTAGTGTCTCACCTGTTTTTAATGATGAGACTTTTGAGAATTTCTTCTTTGTGGTTTGCAAATTAAATGCCATTGTTTACTAAAGGTGTTGGGTTGCGTCAAAGGAGAACTAGAAGAAGAAGAAGAAGAAGAAGAAGAAGAAGAAGAAGAAGCAGACAGGAAAACAGAAAAAAATATTTCTCTTTATATCATTGCTTTTTATATCTTTTATTAGTTTTTTTCAAGACGCCATATTTGTTTGGAATTTGAAACTGTTATTAAAATGATTAATTAATAACAGAACCTCGGGGAAATTTCACGGCGTTTTCTACATCAGTTTGTATGAATCACCCTGAATCTGCCAAAGTCAATACTAGCAATAAAAAAGGACTCTTTCTCTTCTGCAAAAATACTTTTTATTGTCAGCTAAATATTCCTTAAATAAGTAAAACGAATATGTCTATTCTTTATTTCTTTAAAGTTATAGCAATTTAGTGCACATCAGGGACCCTACGCCAGTAAGTAGCGATTAAGGTAGCTAGTGTGAATTTACAACAAACGCCACTCTTAGTGCATATCAGGATAATCCAGATCTGTAAAACAGAACCGTTCTTAAGATTGAATGAAAGTCGAGTGACAAGGCAGAGGCAAGAGATCAAATGCCTTGGAAAAAACAGGAGTTGAATGATGACGTGTCATCACGTTTTTCGAGCGAGAGAAAGAAAGGTTTTCAGATCAGTCTTTCTGGTAAGTCATGCGAATGAGATCCGACCAAATGATGAGAAACTGATAATCTTAACGAATGTTACCGATGCCTATCGATCTGCGTCATGCATTTCTCAAGTAAGAAAATTAAAAAAGAAATAATTATTGAATTATTTAGCCCCCCTCTCTTTCTCCTAAGTCAATTCTCTTCAATAAAACCTTGAAGGAACTCGACGAACGTCTCCTTGTGCCTTTTCTGTATGAGAAATTTTATCTTCGTAAAACAGACGATCGCCGACTACTAGACGATGGGGACATTCATGAAAAGAAAACAATGAAAATAGTGACGATGTAAAAAATAAAAATACGAACACATAATCCCCGTATCATAGTGTAGTATCTGTTCTTATGCTACACTTAAGTTAATTAGCCCTTTGTCAATGTAGGGAAACCCTTCTTTACTAAGGCAATTTATATTTTTGCCTACTTCTAGATTGCCCCTTTATTAAGAGCTGATTTTCTTCCATATTAAAAACCAATTTGCATCACATTTTGCTCTCGCGAGCAAGCAAAGAAATAGCAATAAATATTTTTTGTCTTTTTTATTGTAGAAAAAATACTATCAGCTAAATAAGCTTCCAATCAATAAATGTCACTTTTATACTTTATTTATATAAAGTTTTACTGAATTAATTGATAATTTGTGATGTACGGCCACGTTCACACACCGGTTCTTGAAAGACCACCGAAGTTAAGCAACGTTCAACCGCGCCAATACCAGATGGGTGATCATTGGCGAAGGCAAAGCGCTGTATGTATTTCTGGGAAGGTTGGGCGTGGGGCTAGCACCCTCACTCCCCCCCCAAAGAACTCCTCGCTACAAAAGCATCTACAAAAGTGGATGGCCTATGCCCCTCCAGGGGCCCAAAGCTATGTTATGTTGTTGATAATTTGATTTTAGAATGAAGAGCTGATTTTCTCCCATATTAAAAACGACCTTGTGTCACATTTTGCTCTCGTGGACAAGAAAATAAATAGCAATAAATATTTTTTGTCTTTTTTATTGTAGAAAAAATATTATCAGCTATATAATTTTTTAATTTTTCAATCAACAAATGTCATTTTTGTACTGTATTCATGTAAAGTTTTACTGAATTAATTGATAATTTGATTTTGTAACAATTCATTTAAAAATAACTAAAGTCGGAATTATTTACCTTAGACACATCAGATCAATCACTAATTGTCGTTACCAATCGGACAATTTATTTTTTGTAATGTGTGTGAAAGTTCATAATATACGTTCAAACATAAAATACCTTAGTGTATTATTATAGTTACTAGCAGGACCTGTGGAAATTCTACAGAATGAGAAATATGTTTAATCAACAAATATGTTTCGATAAAGATGATATTTTTTTTTGATAGTTCAAAAAATTAGTTTTTTGGATGAAACACCAATAGCACGCAGCAAATATGAGTTTATTAACAGTCATATGAAAATAATGTCCCTTGTATTTTAAATACAGAACTGATCTAAATTAGATAAATTAATAAGTACTAACAAATACTCAGACAGTGATATTGTGTTACATAGTTCAATGAAAATAATAATTTTTATTTTTGCCTACTTCTAGATTGCCCCTTTTTGAAGAGCTGATTTTCTTCCACATTAAATACGACCTTGTGTCACATTTTACTCTCGTGGGGAAGCAAATAAATAGTAATAAATATTTATTGTAAAAAATATTATCAGCTAAATCAATAAATGTCATTTTTGTACTGTATTCATATAAAGTTTTACTGAATTAATTGATAATTTGATTTTGGAACAATTCATTTAAAAATAAGTCAAGTCGGAAATATTAACCTTAGAGACATCAGATTAATCACCAATTGTCGTTACTGATCTGACGATTTTTTTTTTAACTGTGTGTGATAGTTCATTCTTTTTTTTACATAAAGGTCACCACTTATCAAGGCCCAGAAGCCACTCGGGAATAAGGGTTATTTTGTGTACAGTAATCAATGGGATAGTGTTGCAGTGTTCAATAGTATTGGAGATTTGATAGAGTGTTATAACTTAGGGGGGGGGCGGTTCATCAGGAATTTGTTTATGTTGGACATGAAGATATCCATGTTGAAGCCAGGAGGGAAACAGGCAAGCGGTAGAGAGTTCCACAGGTGTGCAGTTCTAAGAAAGAAGCTTTGTTCATGGAATCTACATTTTGGTTTTGGCATAGCTAAAGAGTGTGGAAAATTTTTGACAGTTGTTTCAGCTAGATGGGTGTTTATCGTGAAAGATTGGCGAGGGGGGACCAGAGATTGTAGCTCAGACGAGCACCTGCCATGGAAATAACGATAAAACAAAGATAGGCTCGCAACGTCTCTTCTGTGGGAAAGAGGTTGCAGGGAAGAGAAAATGGCATCCCCCACAAAACTACAAAGTCTATTTTGTACTCTGTCAAGGCAGGATAGGCTGTTTTTAGCAGCTCCTGCCCAGATGTGGCAGCAGTATTCCATCCTTGGACCTACTTGGCTTTTATATAGATAGAGAATTGCATCAGTAGTGAGATATCTACTGGAGCGGTAGAAGGATCCCACCATCTTTCCAGCGACCTTGGCAACAGACTTGATGTACGTGTTCCATTTCAGGTCAGGAGTAAAGGTCAATCTCAGAAGCTTGTCAAAACGTGGGACCTCCCCTAGATGAGAGCCATATCAGAACGTTGATGATGTAAAGATAGAAACTTGGTTTTAGATGCATTAAAAGTAACCAGCCACCTCTTCCCCCACTGTACCACACACTCAAGATCAGAGGATAGAGAATCAGAGAGAACTTTGTCATTTACAGCCTTTGATGTGTTGCCATAGATGGTCGTGTCATCAGCATAGATGTCAACGAATGATTTAAGTATGCGTTTTGGGAGATCATTGATGTAGATCAGGAAGAGAGTTGGGCCCAGGATAGACCCCTGAGGGACTCCAGCATTAATACTGTGGGTCTCTGATTTGTGTCCATCAACCACTATTCTTATGAGCCTATCAGAGAGAAATGATTTAATGATTGAGAAAACATTTCCAGTTATACCGTAGCTTGAAATCTTGTGAAGTAGGCCTTTATGCCATACCTTATCAAAGGCTTTTGTTATGTCAAGAGCAATTGCCCTAGAAAGGAAGCCTTTGTCGAGAGATTCACTAATCCTATGAGATATAACCGTTAGCACATCTGCTGTAGATCTAGCAGAACGGAAACCATGAGGTGGTTGACTACTTCTCTATTTAATATGGATTCCAGTAACTTACTCATGACACACAGGAGACTTATTGGTCCGTACTGAGAGGGAGATGACTTATCACCTGAATTCTTAAATACAGGGCATACTGATGAGTTTTCCCAGGGTGTTGGAAAGCATTTCTCCTTAAGGCTTAAACAGTTTTGTAAGTATGGCAGCAAGTTCTGGTTGAAGCTTTTTTATACACTATAATTGGGATGCCGTCAGAGCCAGTTGCTTTACTGGTATCAAGGTTCTTGATTAGCTTGGCGACCTCACGTACAGATATTTGTATGTTACCTAGCGTGTTGTGTGTTATAGGAGGAAATACGGGGAATTGATGGCCCTCGTCGCATAGGGTAGAATTAGCTGCAAAGTTCTTGGCAAATAGTTTGGCCTTGTCTGATGCTGATGAGATGATCTCTGGTCCATTGATGATGGTTGCGATAGAATGCACGCTTCTGTCCAGGATCCTATTTGTTATTTGCCAAAACTGGTGGGAACCAAGCAGCTGATCAGCAACTTTGGATTTAACGGGCTGAGCATATAGCTCTCTTGCATTTTTTATTACTCTTTTGCAGTGGTTGCTGGCATTCCTGAAAGCAGCTTTAGTCTCAGTGCATCTATTACGTTGGTAGCTATGGGAAAAAATGATTTCTGTGCACGATGGCAGCAGCACATTCTGGGGAGAACCATGGCTGGCTGTTAGGTTTTTGTTGGAATTTTTTGGATAGTATGAATCGGTCTATGCCTACAATTAACCATTCGGTCAGGCCTGATAATATAGAGGACACATCCTTTTTAAACATGGAATGCAGAGGTAGATAAGATATGAATGTACGGAAGCTATTCCAGTCAGCTATAGAGTATCGGTATACAGTACGGTGGAGAGGTACATCTGGGGACTTATTACATTTCATTTTTATCTTAACTGATACAATGGAGTGGTCGGAGGATCCTAGAGGAGATAGAACAGAACATGAACATAGCTCAGGGAAAGTTGTGAGGAAAAGGTCTAGAAGGCTTGCATACTGACCTGTAGTATCGGGCACACGGATGGGCTTGCGAACACTCTGAGTGCAGTCATAGGCAATGGCAAAATCATGACAGAACCTCCCCTCATCATCAGTCTTATTTGAGTGGGTCAGCCATTCCACGTTATGAACATTGAAGTCACCGCAAATGTGAATGTTAGCCGAGGGATGTGCAGACAGGATGTGGTCTATTTTCTCAGCTATACTCTTAAAGATAATAACTCTGCTGTTGTGGGGGTGATAGAGGACAAATATAAATGCAGTGGTGTAAGCAAGTGCAACCCGAAAGCACATATATGGTAAATTAGGATCTTCTCTGGAGATATCTTTAATGTAGGCACATATTCCATGCCCATGGCGATCTTGGGGGTCAGATTTAGATGTTAAGTTAGAGTATCCTTTAATTATGAACTCACCTAGGGAAGTGGTCGATCCTATTCCAGTTTTGCTTAGAAAGAATATATCCAGTTTCGTCTCCTGTAATTGGGTTTCAACCTCTGGAAGGTTGGAACATAGACCTCTGATGTTGGAGAAGGAGACATGGTAGTAGGGGTCTACGTTGGAGGATGGGGTTCTAGGTTTATTCGTGTTTTTTGTTCTAGAGATATTTCATGTCAAGGTTTTGGGATTTGTGGAACAGGTCAGCATACTTGGTTAGAGCAGGATAGAGAGGGAAAATAAGAGAGAAAAGGACAGGAATTTTTTTTTTGTAGCAGGTAAAGCTGTAACAATTAACCCACTAGTATGGCATCGAGAGGCCCCACCAGTGACTACTGCATGGTCCAGAATCCATTCACCAAATGGCAATACAGCAGCCCCAGTACTTTGCACGTGCTGATAGGACAGCTTACTTAGTGGTTAATTCAAGGTTCAGGTCCCTGACTATCAGGCGGATAACGTCAGCCCAGTTGAAACGTTACCTCCAGCACCCTTACTAGTGATATGTCTACAAGGATAGACATAGAAACAGAAAAATTTCCGACACCTCAGACTACTGTTCACGAAGTACAACCTACCTGGAAAGTAGCTTTTTGTTTACCCTTTGCCAGAAAAAATCACTCATTTGAATGAGGACTGGGGGACAAAAAAAAAAGAAGCAAGAGTTGTCGGAGCTGCCGATAACACATCCACTGCATTATCTACTCTCCATAAAAAAAAAATGGTATAGGTACGAGGGACTTATTAATATCTACTTAGTATAAGTCCGGTGCTCAATTAATAATTTAAGACGCTGTTTGAAGATAGTCTCCCCTTTCATATTAATGTAGGAATGCTTTTGGCATTATCTAGCTCGTGTTTGAATCTTCGAGCTTCACCTTATAATTAAAATCCACATAATGAACTTTAAGTAAAGTTAAGTTCCGAGTTTTAAGTCAAAGCTGCAATAAGAAAAGAAAAAAAAATATTTACAATACAAACATGTTAGCGGTAATAAGACAAAATAGATTTCCAAAAGTTATAGATAGAAACATTTTTTAACTTAGTTTTGGGTCTGGAAAGTGTGATCCATCCTTCTTCAGGTCATATTGAAGAAGAGGGAAAACTAGCAGATCTAGCTGATTTTATTCTAGGTACATAAAGGATATGGTGGAGGTTGGTGTGTGCATATGTTGAGGAGGGGGGTAATGCCTTTATTTTTATTCATTTATTTGTGTATCTATTTCTATTTTTGCTTTATGTATCTCGAGTTTGAATCTTCGAGCTTCATCTTATAATTAAAATCCAATAATGAACTTTTATCAATTTGTGAAGTCGGGTTATTTGTATTAATTTACATTTTTTTGAGTTTAAATAATAGTTCAAGGTTTTAATTTGGAAGGTTCTCGTTTTTATGGGTGACTTTTTTTTCTTTGGGTTTTAGATGTAAGAAAACAGTGTTGGTTAATAATAGCATATTTGACAAAAAAGATTTCAGAACAAAAGAAAAAGCAAGACAAGATAAGTAAAGTTAAGTTCCGAGTTTTAAGTCAAAGCTGCAATAAGAAAAAAAAATATATTTGCAATACAAACATGTTAGCGGTAGTAAGACAAAATATGTACAAGCATGAAATACCTTAATGTACTGTTATATTTATTAGGAGAACCCGTGAAAATTCCACAGAATGAGAAATATATTTAATTAACAAATATATTTCGATAAAAAATGATATTTTTCTGGATACTGCAAAAAAAAAAAAAAAAAAGAAGATTTTTGGAGAGAAAAATGATAACACGCAGCAAATATGGTCTTTGAAAATAATGTTCATCCTATTTTAGATATAGAACCGACCGGAAAGAGACAAATTAATAAATACTTATAAATCTTCAGACAGTAATATACTGCTACATAGTTCAATACAAATAATAAAATCAGATTGTAAAAATAGATCTTTAATTTACTTCTTCAGTCCAGACAATGTTTTTCCTTTTTTTTTTCTTTTTTTGCAGACAATGTTGTTCATTTGTTCCCCCCTGTTTCTTCTGAATGTTTCATATTTTTAAGTAACGTTTCGCCAACTTCGTTTTTTTTTTTTTATTGGTGAAGAACCGTTGCAGGTCGAAATTGTTTTTGAGTTCTTTTCTCACACCATAGCAATAATGATCATGTATTATTATTATAATGATATTCGAAAACGAGGCTATATCAAAGGGAGATTACTCTCTCATATCCTTATCCGGGATTGCCAGATTGACCTTTTTAAAGCCAAATTTCACGAATTTGGTCCTTTTTTAAAAAACAGTTTTGCCTTCAAGAATTGTATTTACCCTTTTTGAAAGCGTAACATACGGACTGAGTAAGAAGAAATGGTCAATCAGAATGTTTATAGATTGGAAGTAACTATTTAAAATGCCTAAAAGTACTTTCAAGCTCCACATTATATTTCAGTCAAATTTATCTATATTAAAATGTATATAATTTATCTTTTAATTTATATGATTTATATTCAAGTTTATATAAGAAATATAAAAACTTATATACTTCTTATTCAAATGTAAATAATTTATCTTTAAATTTATATAATTTATCTTCAAATTCATATAATTTTGACTTCAAATTCATATAATTTAGACTTCAAATTCATATAAGTTTAGTATTTAAGGCAAATCTAGATCATTCACATGTAAATTTATGTGATTGATATTCCAAATTATCGTCTTTATTCAAATTGATGCAATTTATATCCAATTTTTCTTTTTATGTTTAATTTCATAACATTTATGCATAAGTGTTTAGCTTTCATAGTTAAATTAAAAACATGTATTCCTAAATGGCGTGTCATTTATATAACTGGTATATTTAATAAAAAATCATTTATCCCACTGAGCTGCTAATCAAAAAAAAAAAAACGACAAAAAACAGAAGACTAAGTTTTATATCTAGTATAAGTTTTCAGGGATATATTTTGGAATTATCGTATTATTCCCCTTTTTAATATTTACCTTTATTAATTTTCTTCCTTTGACGATTGTAACGCTGGGTATGGGGCAGCCAAACCAGCTGTTTACATTACCCTGCTTTTTAATGAAACCAACCGAGAGGTCTTTTTAGTATCCTCGCTGTTCTCTTAAGTGCAATTGTCTGGATCTCTTTTGCACTTGGTCCACCTGGAATATTAGTTAAGTTAGGACTTCAGGTTATTTTTCATAAGCTCTGTAGCACCTATAATAACTGGTATGATTGATATCTCCCTAAGATTCCAGTTTCTTTTCATATCATACATGAGACCTTGATATTTGGTCTGTTTCTCTCTTTCAGCTCTGTTCAGACCTCCATCATTAGGGATACCCATTTCAACCAAGGTTGCCACTCTTTATTACTTATTCCATATAACTATGTCAGGTTTGACAGTAGCATTTTCAAGGTAGGTGGCTGTAAGGATTACATGGTCCTAATGTATGGTATATAAGTCATTTCCAACTGTTCTTTCAGATTGATGTTACCAGATTGCTGCTACACTGGATGTTTAATTTTTTACAGATGGTCCAGTGTAGGTACTTACATACTCCATCATGTCTCGCTGTATAGTAGCCATCCCCCAAAAGAAGCTTGCAACTTGATATCAGATGACTCACACTTTCCAATTCCGTGGGGCAGAACTTGCATTTATTGTCATTACTGATACCTGCTTTCTTCTTGTATCAAGGTCATTAATCCTTGGTCTTGAGCAGACATTATAATCCTTTCCTGATCGTGGTGGAAGGATCCCCTTTTGCGCCAGTCCAAGGAACCTTCTTTGTCTATGTATTCCTGAGAGAGTTTCCTCCAAAAATACTTTGCACGCTGATGTTGATCCAATTCTTTAAGGTTTATCCTTTGGAAAGACTGGTATATTTTTGCCGTCTCTTTCTTACTATTTCTGTGGCAGGCTTGTTTGGTGCTTCATCCTCATCTGTGAGACATCTCTGACCAAAATACTTGGCCAGCTAGATGACTGATGTTGTTCTGCTAGCTGTTGTCTCTTGATGTTCATATACTATTGAGAGGGTGTGGTTCTGGGAGCTTCTCAGATACTGACGTGTGCTCACAATAGTTGCCCTATGTTGATGATTGATCTCTGAGAGCACCAGACCTCCTTCTCCCCTGGGAAAATACAGTCTTGGTAGACACTGATTTCTATATATTATTTTATGAAGTGTTAGTAGCTTCCGTGTCTTTACGTCTAGCTGGTTGATGTATAATTGTGGCCAGTCAATGATACCAAAGCTGTATGTCATTACTGGCATAGCAGGCTGGTTGATGGCAATAATTTTATTTTTATTTGTAAGCTGTGTTTTGATTATCTTCCTCACCCGGCGTACATATTCTTTACTAATCTTTTCCCTCATCTTGCATGCTGTATGTTCTCGTTTTCCTCAATCTTATAAGGTTCATGCTGTTCTAGATCCCCGATGTCGATGTCTTCATTAAGCTGCATATTTTCTGTGTGGGTCTTCTTCAAAGCTCTGAATGTACACTTGGCACATTTATCCAGGCCAAACTTCATTCCCATGTCACTGGAGAATGTGTGTACTACCGGCAGAAGCTGGTGCAGATTGGTATCAGAGCTGGCATACAGCTTAAGATCATCCATGAACAGCAGATGGTTTACTCTCTTGCTTGGATCTCGATGGTGTCCCTGACTCAAATTGTAGATTGTTATTCAGGAGTTTGCTGAGTGGATCTATTGCCATACAGAAGAGTAAGGGAGATAAACTGTCACCTTGGAATATTCCCCTCTTGATTTTTACTTCAGGGATTATGTTTGGAATAAAATTTAGAATGCGCACTGAAAGATTGGGGTGCTTGCTCTATTCGTCACTAAAAATGTTCCTGGCATGTTGTAAATGGAGATTTGTCTCCCCCTTACAGTTGCTGGAAGAGCATAACAAGGTACTTTATTTCCCTGATTTTTGTAGAATTTGAACAAATATTTTGAAACTTATGCTAATTTTTCTATTTTCTGGTAATTTTAAGTGCGTATCACTTTATTGCAAGTGTCTAAAAATGTATATTTTCGGTAATAAAACAATATTCTAACTTCATATTTCTATTTATATGAAATAAAAAAACATATCCAGTAACAATATTAACCAAAGACGAGAAGGAATTTCATATTATTTTGTTTAAGGAAATATTTATTTTTCAACATAACCATTCTTCAAAATCGTTTTGAATAGCCTCTTGTCAAACGATGATGTCAATCTGCAGATTTTAATTTTTTTAACATCACGAGCAGAAACTGATTTTCTTGTTGGTTTTTTTTTTGATGTTTGAATTTTCAACGAATGAAGACAATGTTCTTCGATCTCTTCCAAGTTCCTTGGATAGATCTATGAGAGATAAACCTTCTGCAAGGCCTGCAACAACGCGTTCCATTTCACTAGCTGTCAATCGATCCTTTCTAGGCATTTTGGGAAATCTGCAATAAAGTGATACACACTTAAAATTATCAGAAAATAGAAAAATTAGCATAACTTTCAAAATATTTGTTCAAATTCCAAAATCAGGGAAATAAGGCACCTTGGTATGCTCTTTCAGTGTACCAAATTTCATGTCTCTGCGTTTCATAGCAATTCCAAAATTTAAAAAATATTGACCTGCAATTAAGCGATACACAAGGTTTATGTATTCATGAAATGAAAAAAATTATATGATTTTGGACTGATTGGGATGCAACCAACCAGTATATATACAGGGCAAAAAATGTTATCATTCCAGCTGTATATATATTTTTATATATATAGCAAATTTTGAAAACATGTATGGTAATTAAGCTACACAAAATTTTCCATATTTCATCCTTGTAAGGATCCGTCAGTCTATCTCATGGAATCGCGTTTTTATACATTCCCGAGGTAGTGGGTTTGTTAATCAGATTCTTTGTTATTCGCACACCTATTAATTGTAGGCCATGGGCGCACGTTTTTCAGGAAAAGGCTTATTTCACCACTAATTCACTTGTTTCTTTGTTTCATTGCGCGGGGATGTTTTTTTTCACCTTTGTGTGAAAAGTAACCTAGTTTTAATCTCGATATTTTCACTTACATTTATATTACTGTATTTGTTTACATATCTGTTTATTCATTAAATATGATTATAATTATCATTATCATTTTTGATATTGTTAATTTATTATTATTTATTTATGTTTTTATGTTTTTTTAATCTTAAGCTAAAGTTTATTTTGATTATACAGACTTATGCTATTCCAGTTTAATAAATTTTGGGTCTCTTTAAAATTTAGGATAGGTAATTTCTCATTCAAACATAGTCTACACGAGTCATCTAAATTTTTGCAAGTGCTGACTTGGCGTACTATTTTTCACTCTACTATTGCCGATCGTCCATTTTCCATGAGCTCCCAGTATTAGTGTGCTAATGCTATTTATATTCAATGTTTTTCGTTTTAAATGTACTTTTGTGGCCGTAATATCTGATATTTAAAATCTAGGCAGGTTATTCTTAGATTTTCTTTCTTTGGATAATATGGTGGCCGGTAAACAATGTTTTTGGTTAGGCATTTATTTTGTTGCTGACGGAGTGCCTGAGTTCTACAGTTAAAATTACTTCTCTTTTTGCTAGTGCTTTTTATTCTATTAGGATTTGTGTCATTACTATTTCTAGTAATTATATTTTTGTTCTTTGTGTTATTTTTGTTGTTGTTATGTTGGCCACTTTTTATTATTAATTTTGTTATTATGTTCTTTTTTATCGCTCCCATTTAATATTTTATTATTGCGTGCTTTAATTATAATTTCTAAGTTTTTACAGTAACTATAGAGCAGTTTTAGATTGTTTTTATTTTTATTAAAGATATTGTGTAAGAGGTTTGTTACGGGGGGTGTTTTTCGATAAGATTTAAGAATATTTTGTGGAATTTGTTTTTGGCTTTTTGATTATAGAGTGGTGTATACAAAATTGTACTTCTTTTTATTTTTAGCCTTATTATAATTATTGATATCCTGTATTTGTGTTTCGATATTATAGCTTTCATATTTTTTTAGAGCAGTGTTGCAGATGTTGCTTGCTTTTTTAAATACATTTCCGTTCCTAGATTTTTTTTCAAAGTCTAGTCTCAATAGAGTTAAGACCCTGTTTATAATTGATGGGGGATGGTTATACTTTGGGTTTACGTATACTTGATTAGAGCTACCTTTTAAGTATGGCTCATAAGTATACTGGAGTAGAGCTATCTTTTAAGTATGGCTCATAAGTATACTAGATTAGAGCTATAATTTAAGTATGGCTCATAAGTATACTGGATTAGAGCTATCTTTTAAGTATGGCTCATAAGTATACTGGATTAGAGCTATCTTTTAAGTATGGCTCATAAGTATACTGGATTAGAGCTATCTTTTAAGTATGGCTCATAAGTATACTAGATTAGAGCTGTCTTTTAAGTATGGCTCATAAGTATACTGAATTAGAGCTATCTTTTAAGTATGGCTCATAAGTATACTGGATTAGAGCTATCTTTTAAGTATGGCTCATAAGTATACTGGAGTAGAGCTATCTTTTAAGTATGGCTCATAAGTATACTAGATTAGAGCTATTATTTAAGTATGGCTCATAAGTATACTGGATTAGAGCTATCTTTTAAGTATGGCTCATAAGTATACTGGATTAGAGCTATCTTTTAAGTATGGCTCATAAGTATACTGGATTAGAGCTATCTTTTAAGTATGGCTCATAAGTATACTAGATTAGAGCTGTCTTTTAAGTATGGCTCATAAGTATACTGAATTAGAGCTATCTTTTAAGTATGGCTCATAAGTATACTGGATTAGAGCTATCTTTTAAGTATGGCTCATAAGTATACTGGATTAGAGCTATCTTTTAAGTATGGCTCATAAGTATACTAGATTAGAGCTGTCTTTTAAGTATGGCTCATAAATATACTGAATTCGAGCTATCTTTTTAGTATGGCTCATAAGTATACTGGATTAGAGCTATCTTTTAAGTATGGCTCATAAGTATACTGGATTAGAGCTATCTTTTAAGTATGGCTCATAAGTATACTAGATTAGAGCTGTCTTTTAAGTATGGCTCATAAGTATACTGAATTCGAGCTATCTTTTAAGTATGGCTCATAAGTATACTGGATTACAGCTATCTTTTAAGTATGGCTTATAAGTATACTAGATTATAGCTGTCTTTTAAGTATGGCTAATAAGTATACTGAATTCGAGCTATCTTTTAAGTATGGTTCATAAGTATACTGGATTAGAGCTATCTTTTAAGTATGGCTCAGAAGTATACTAGATTAGAGCTATCTTTTAAGTATGGCTCATAAGTATACTAGATTAGAGCTGTCTTATAAGTATGGCTCATAAATATACTGAATTCGAGCTATCTTTTAAGTATGGCTCATAAGTATACTGGATAAGAGCTATCTTTCAAGGATTGCTCATAAGTATACTGAATTAGAGCTATCTTTTAAGTATGGCTCATAAGTATACTGAATTAGAGATATTTTTCAAGGATGGCTCATAAGTATACTGGATTAGAGCTATCTTTTAAGTATGGCTCATAAGTATACTGAATTAGAGCTATCTTTTAAGTATGGCTCATAATTATACTGGATTACAGCTATCTTTCAAGGATGGCTCATAAGTATACTGGATTAGAGCTATCTTTTAAGTATGGCTCATAAGTATACTGAATTAGAGCTATCTTTTAAGTATGGCTCATAAGTATACTGGATTAGAGCTATGTTTTAAGTATGGCTCATAAGTATACTGAATTAGAGATATCTTTTAAGTATGGCTCATAAGTATACTGGATTAGAGCTATCTTTTAAGTATGGCTAATAGGTATACTGAATTAGAGCTATCTTTTAAGTATGGCTCATAAGTATACCGGATTAGAGCTATCTTTCAAGGATGGCTCATAAGTAAACTGGATTAGAGCTATCTTTTAAGTATGGCTCATAAGTATACTTAATTAGAGATATCTTTTAAGTATGGCTCATAAGTATACAGGATTAGAGCTATGTTTTATGTATGGCTCATAAGTATACCGGATTAGAGCTATCTTTTAAGTATGGCTCATAAGTATACTGGATTAGAGCTATCTTTTAAGTATGGCTCATAAGTATACTGGATTACAGCTATCTTTTAAGTATGGCTCATAAGTATACTGGATTAGAGCTATCTTTTAAGTATGGCTCATAAGTATACTGGATTAAAGCTATCTTTTAAGTATGGCTCATAAGTATACCGGATTAGAGATATCTTTTAAGTATGGCTCATAAGTATACCGGATTAGAGCTATCTTTTAAGTATGGCTCATAAGTATACTGGATTAGAGCTATCTTTTAAGTATGGCTCATAAGTATACTGGATTAGAGCTATCTTTTAAGTATGGCTCATAAGTATACTGGATTAGAGCTATCTTTTAAGTATGGCTCATAAGTATACCGGATTAGAGCTATCTTTTAAGTATGGCTCATAAGTATACTGAATTAGAGCTATCTTTTAAGTATGGCTCATAAGTATACTGGATTAGAGCTATCTTTTAAGTATGGCTCATAAGTATACTGGATTAGAGCTATTTTTTAAGTATGGCTCATAAGTATACTGGATTAGAGCTTTCTTTTAAGTATGGCTCATAAGTATACTGAATGAGAGCTATGTTTTAGGTATGGCTCATAAGTATACTGAATTAGAGCTATCTTTTATGTATGGCTCATAAATATACTGGATTAGAGCTATCTTTTAAGTATGGCTCATAAGTATACCGGATTAGAGCTATCTTTTAAGTATGGCTCATAAGTATACCGAATTAGAGCTATCTTTTAAGTATGGCTCATAAGTATACTGGATTAGAGCTATCTTTTAAGTATGGCTCATAAGTATACCGGATTAGAGGTATCTTTTAAGTATGGTTCATAAGTATACCGGATTAGAGCTATCTTTTAAGTATGGCTCATAACTATACTGGATTAGAGATATCTTTTAAGTATGGCTCATAAGTATACTGGATTAGAGCTATCTTTTAAGTATGGCTCATAAGTATACTGGATTAGAGCTATCTTTTAAGTATGGCTCATAAGTATACCGGATTAGAGCTATCTTTTAAGTATGGCTCATAAGTATACTGGATTAGAGCTATCTTTTAAGTATGGCTCATAAGTATACTGGATTAGAGCTATCTTTTAAGTATGGCTCATAAGTATACTGGATAAGAGCTATCTTTTAAGTATGGCTCATAAGTATACCGGATTAGAGCTATCTTTTAAGTATGGCTCATAAGTATACTGGATTAGAGCTATCTTTTAAGTATGGCTCATAAGTATACTGGATTAGAGCTATCTTTTAAGTATGGCTCATAAGTATACTGGATTAGAGCTATCTTTTAAGTATGGCTCATAAGTATACCGGATTAGAGCTATCTTTTAAGTATGGCTCATGAGTATACTGGATTAGAGCTATCTTTTTAGTATGGCTCATAAGTATACTGGATTAGAGCTATCTTTTAAGTATGGCTCATAAGTATACTGGATTAGAGCTATCTTTTAAGTATGGCTCATAAGTATACTGGATTAGAGCTATCTTTTAAGTATAGCTCATAAGTATACTGAATTAGAGCTATCTTTTAAGTATGGCTCATAAGTATACTGGATTAGAGCTATCTTTTAAGTATGGCTCATAAGTATACTGAATTCGAGCTATCTTTTAAGTATGGCTCATAAGTATACTGAATTAGAGCTATCTTTTAAGTATGGCTCATAATTATACTGGATTACAGCTATCTTTTAAGTATGGCTCACAAGTATACTGGATTAGAGCTATCTTTTAAGTATAGCTCATAAGTATACCGGATTAGAGCAATCTTTTAAGTATGGCTCATAAGTATACTGGATTAGAGCTATCTTTTAAGTATGGCTCATAAGTATACTGGATTAGAGCTATCTTTTAAGTGTGGCTCATAAATATACTGGATTAGAGCTATCTTTTAAGTATGGCTCATAAGTATACTAGATTAGAGCTGTCTTTTAAGTATGGCTCATAAATATACTGAATTCGAGCTATCTTTTTAGTATGGCTCATAAGTATACTGGATTAGAGCTATCTTTTAAGTATGGCTCATAAGTATACTGGATTAGAGCTATCTTTTAAGTATGGCTCATAAGTATACTAGATTAGAGCTGTCTTTTAAGTATGGCTCATAAGTATACTGAATTCGAGCTATCTTTTAAGTATGGCTCATAAGTATACTGGATTACAGCTATCTTTTAAGTATGGCTTATAAGTATACTAGATTATAGCTGTCTTTTAAGTATGGCTCATAAGTATACTGAATTCGAGCTATCTTTTAAGTATGGTTCATAAGTATACTGGATTAGAGCTATCTTTTAAGTATGGCTCAGAAGTATACTAGATTAGAGCTATCTTTTAAGTATGGCTCATAAGTATACTAGATTAGAGCTGTCTTATAAGTATGGCTAATAAATATACTGAATTCGAGCTATCTTTTAAGTATGGCTCATAAGTATACTGGATAAGAGCTATCTTTCAAGGATTGCTCATAAGTATACTGAATTAGAGCTATCTTTTAAGTATGGCTCATAAGTATACTGAATTAGAGATATTTTTCAAGGATGGCTCATAAGTATACTGGATTAGAGCTATCTTTTAAGTATGGCTCATAAGTATACTGAATTAGAGCTATCTTTTAAGTATGGCTCATAATTATACTGGATTACAGCTATCTTTCAAGGATGGCTCATAAGTATACTGGATTAGAGCTATCTTTTAAGTATGGCTCATAAGTATACTGAATTAGAGCTATCTTTTAAGTATGGCTCATAAGTATACTGGATTAGAGCTATGTTTTAAGTATGGCTCATAAGTATACTGAATTAGAGATATCTTTTAAGTATGGCTCATAAGTATACTGGATTAGAGCTATCTTTTAAGTATGGCTAATAGGTATACTGAATTAGAGCTATCTTTTAAGTATGGCTCATAAGTATACCGGATTAGAGCTATCTTTCAAGGATGGCTCATAAGTAAACTGGATTAGAGCTATCTTTTAAGTATGGCTCATAAGTATACTTAATTAGAGATATCTTTTAAGTATGGCTCATAAGTATACAGGATTAGAGCTATGTTTTATGTATGGCTCATAAGTATACCGGATTAGAGCTATCTTTTAAGTATGGCTCATAAGTATACTGGATTAGAGCTATCTTTTAAGTATGGCTCATAAGTATACTGGATTACAGCTATCTTTTAAGTATGGCTCATAAGTATACTGGATTAGAGCTATCTTTTAAGTATGGCTCATAAGTATACTGGATTAAAGCTATCTTTTAAGTATGGCTCATAAGTATACCGGATTAGAGATATCTTTTAAGTATGGCTCATAAGTATACCGGATTAGAGCTATCTTTTAAGTATGGCTCATAAGTATACTGGATTAGAGCTATCTTTTAAGTATGGCTCATAAGTATACTGGATTAGAGCTATCTTTTAAGTATGGCTCATAAGTATACTGGATTAGAGCTATCTTTTAAGTATGGCTCATAAGTATACCGGATTAGAGCTATCTTTTAAGTATGGCTCATAAGTATACTGGATTAGAGCTATCTTTTAAGTATGGCTCATAAGTATACTGGATTAGAGCTATCTTTTAAGTATGGCTCATAAGTATACTGGATTAGAGCTATTTTTTAAGTATGGCTCATAAGTATACTGGATTAGAGCTTTCTTTTAAGTATGGCTCATAAGTATACTGAATGAGAGCTATGTTTTAGGTATGGCTCATAAGTATACTGAATTAGAGCTATCTTTTATGTATGGCTCATAAATATACTGGATTAGAGCTATCTTTTAAGTATGGCTCATAAGTATACCGGATTAGAGCTATCTTTTAAGTATGGCTCATAAGTATACCGAATTAGAGCTATCTTTTAAGTATGGCTCATAAGTATACTGGATAAGAGCTATCTTTTAAGTATGGCTCATAAGTATACCGGATTAGAGCTATCTTTTAAGTATGGCTCATAATATACTGGATTAGAGCTATCTTTTAAGTATGGCTCATAAGTATACTGGATTAGAGCTATCTTTTAAGTATGGCTCATAAGTATACTGGATTAGAGCTATCTTTTAAGTATGGCTCATAAGTATACCGGATTAGAGCTATCTTTTAAGTATGGCTCATAAGTATACTGGATTAGAGCTATCTTTTTAGTATGGCTCATAAGTATACTGGATTAGAGCTATCTTTTAAGTATGGCTCATAAGTATACTGGATTAGAGCTATCTTTTAAGTATGGCTCATAAGTATACTGGATTAGAGCTATCTTTTAAGTATAGCTCATAAGTATACTGAATTAGAGCTATCTTTTAAGTATGGCTCATAAGTATACTGGATTAGAGCTATCTTTTAAGTATGGCTCATAAGTATACTGAATTCGAGCTATCTTTTAAGTATGGCTCATAAGTATACTGGATTAGAGCTATCTTTTAAGTATGGCTCATAATTATACTGGATTACAGCTATCTTTTAAGTATGGCTCACAAGTATACTGGATTAGAGCTATCTTTTAAGTATAGCTCATAAGTATACCGGATTAGAGCAATCTTTTAAGTATGGCTCATAAGTATACTGGATTAGAGCTATCTTTTAAGTATGGCTCATAAGTATACTGGATTAGAGCTATCTTTTAAGTATGGCTCATAATTATACTGGATTACAGTTATCTTTTAAGTATGGCTCATAAGTATACTGGATTAGAGCTATGTTTTAAGTATAGCTCATAAGTATAACGGATTAGAGCAATCTTTTAAGTATGGCTCATAAATATAATTCATTAGAGCTATCTTTTAAGTATGGCTCATAAGTATACCGGATTAGAGCTATCTTTTAAGTATGGCTCATAAGTATACCGAATTAGAGCTATCTTTTAAGTATGGCTCATAAGTATACTGGATTAGAGCTATCTTTTAAGTATGGCTCATAAGTATACTGGATTAGAGCTATCTTTTAAGTATGGCTCATAAGTATACCGAATTAGAGCTATCTTTTAAGTATGGCTCATAAGTATACTGGATTAGAGCTATCTTTTAAGTATGGCTCATAAGTATACTGAATTAGAGCTATCTTTTAAGTATGGCTCATAAGTATACTGAATTAGAGCTATCTTTTAAGTATGGCTAATAAGTATACTGAATTAGAGCTATCTTTTAAGTATGGCTCATAAGTATACTGGATTAGAGCTATCTTTTAAGTATGGCTCATAAGTATACTGAATTGGAGCTATCTTTTAAGTATGGCTCATAAGTATACCGAATTAGAGCTATCTTTTAAGTATGGCTCATAAGTATACTGAATTAGAGCTATCATTTAAGTATGGGTCATAAGTATACTGAATTAGAGCTATCTTTTAAGTATGGCTCATAAGTATACCGAATTAGAGCTATCTTTTAAGTATGGCTCATAAGTATACCGGATTAGAGGTATCTTTTAAGTATGGTTCATAAGTATACCGGATTAGAGCTATCTTTTAAGTATGGCTCATAAGTATACTGGATTAGAGATATCTTTTAAGTATGGCTCATAAGTATACTGGATTAGAGCTATCTTTTAAGTATGGCTCATAAGTATACTGGATTAGAGCTATCTTTTAAGTATGGCTCATAAGTATACCGGATTAGAGCTATCTTTTAAGTATGGCTCATAAGTATACTGGATTACAGCTATCTTTTAAGTATGGCTCATAAGTATACTGGATTAGAGCTATCTTTTAAGTATGGCTCATAAGTATACTGGATAAGAGCTATCTTTTAAGTATGGCTCATAAGTATACCGGATTAGAGCTATCTTTTAAGTATGGCTCATAAGTATACTGGATTAGAGCTATCTTTTAAGTATGGCTCACAAGTATACTGGATTAGAGCTATCTTTTAAGTATGGCTCATAAGTATACTGGATTAGAGCTATCTTTTAAGTATGGCTCATAAGTATACCGGATTAGAGCTATCTTTTAAGTATGGCTCATAAGTATACTGGATTAGAGCTATCTTTTTATTATGGCTCATAAGTATACTGGATTAGAGCTATCTTTTAAGTATGGCTCATAAGTATACTGGATTAGAGCTATCTTTTAAGTATGGCTCATAAGTATACTGGATTAGAGCTATCTTTTAAGTATAGCTCATAAGTATACTGAATTAGAGCTATCTTTTAAGTATGGCTCATAAGTATACTGGATTAGAGCTATCTTTTAAGTATGGCTCATAAGTATACTGAATTCGAGCTATCTTTTAAGTATGGCTCATAAGTATACTGGATTAGAGCTATCTTTTAAGTATGGCTCATAATTATACTGGATTACAGCTATCTTTTAAGTATGGCTCACAAGTATACTGGATTAGAGCTATCTTTTAAGTATAGCTCATAAGTATACCGGATTAGAGCAATCTTTTAAGTATGGCTCATAAGTATACTGGATTAGAGCTATCTTTTAAGTATGGCTCATAAGTATACTGGATTAGAGCTATCTTTTAAGTATGGCTCATAATTATACTGGATTACAGTTATCTTTTAAGTATGGCTCATAAGTATACTGGATTAGAGCTATGTTTTAAGTATAGCTCATAAGTATAACGGATTAGAGCAATCTTTTAAGTATGGCTCATAAATATACTTCATTAGAGCTATCTTTTAAGTATGGCTCATAAGTATACCGGATTAGAGCTATCTTTTAAGTATGGCTCATAAGTATACCGAATTAGAGCTATCTTTTAAGTATGGCTCATAAGTATACTGGATTAGAGCTATCTTTTAAGTATGGCTCATAAGTATACTGGATTAGAGCTATATTTTAAGTATGGCTCATAAGTATACCGAATTAGAGCTATCTTTTAAGTATGGCTCATAAGTATACTGGATTAGAGCTATCTTTTAAGTATGGCTCATAAGTATACTGAATTAGAGCTATCTTTTAAGTATGGCTCATAAGTATACTGAATTAGAGCTATCTTTTAAGTATGGCTAATAAGTATACTGAATTAGAGCTATCTTTTAAGTATTGCTCATAAGTATACTGGATTAGAGCTATCTTTTAAGTATGGCTCATAAGTATACTGAATTGGAGCTATCTTTTAAGTATGGCTCATAAGTATACCGAATTAGAGCTATCTTTTAAGTATGGCTCATAAGTATACTGAATTAGAGCTATCATTTAAGTATGGGTCATAAGTATACTGAATTAGAGCTATCTTTTAAGTATGGCTCATAAGTATACCGAATTAGAGCTATCTTTTAAGTATGGCTCATAAGTATACCGAATTAGAGCTATCTTTTTAGTATGGCTCATAAGTATACTGAATTAGAGCTATCTTTTTAGTATGGCTCATAAGTATACTGGATTAGAGCTATCTTTTAAGTATGGCTCATAAGTATACTGAATTAGAGCTATCTTTTAAGTATGGCTCATAAGTATACCGAATTAGAGCTATCTTTTAAGTATGGCTCATTACTATTTACATTTCAGAAATTAGTTATTTTTATGCTAGCCGCTACTTCACATTAAGGCTTAATTTTTTTCATTTCCATGTATAGTATTTTTTAAAGTTTGCCCTTTGATTTTTGTTAGTATCTCTTATTATAGCTAATCCATAATCTCTATATAGGCGGGTATCAGTATTATCAAATATATTTGTAAGAGTATACAAAATGAATAACCCTACCAGGTCCAATACCTCTGCAGAATTCAAAGGACCCATGTCTAGATCAAAGGAGTTCGTCATTTTTTTGTTTTAACCCATTGGTTGTTAATATTGATTAATACTGATCTTGTACTTTTTAATCATGTGGGTTTCATTTTTAGATATACCAGTATATATCTCGGAAAGTTCAAGGGTTGCATTGACGAGTTCTTCGGATACTGATAGGTGGAAGTTCAAATTTTAGGAAGGTACATCTGTTTTTATTTTCAATACTTTTAAACCAAGCGATTGGTTTAATTCCAAGTTTTTGTATTTGCTTGTTTATTCTAGAAAGGATTGTTTTACTAATTCTACCTATTTGGTTTAATAATAATAATAATAATAATAATAATAATAATAATAATAATAATAATAATAATGATAATAATAATACCTATCGGGACCTGTAGAAATACCACAGAGGACTCATTCATATGTAATATATTGATGTTGGCATTCTATAGATGTTCAGCGTAAATGAAGACGCTCCAATATTATTGTACCTATTTTACCTATTTACTATGCCTCCCCACGGGACAGAGTTAGACACTAGGGTCGTTTTTTAACGTGGAGAAAAGGTACAAAAATAAAAATTGTCTCAGTCGTGAAGGATTTCTCCTCCACCGAAAGAGAACAAGAAAATGAAATGCAGCATCTGAAGAACAGATACTACACTTTGATCTTGACCAAAAGACCAAGAAAACTGCAAAAGTATTTATCTAAGCTAGCAGGGATGCCCGGCATATCCCGGTCGTAAAGTATGCTTAAATATTATATTTTAATTCTTGAAATTTTCCCATATATTATTATAGAGTTAATGTTCTATCGATTTTTATATATTACAAAGTTGTGATTTCAAAAATAAAAAAATATATATCCATGACTTTGGTGTATCAACTTGAATCGAAACCGAAATCAAAACTTATGAATATATATATATATATATATATATATATATATATATATATATATATATATATATATAAATATATAACTTGAGTTCCTTCAGCTATAATCTAAACCGAAACCAAAATTTATGAAGAATTCTTGGTAAAATTATTTATTACAAGAAATGGAAGTTCATAACAATTAAACGACAGTCACTCGGATGTAAGCGTGACACACAAAATAAATAACACACACGCTATCCTAATATATATATATAATATATATAGATAATAATAATAATAATAATAATAATAATAATAGTAATAATAGTAATAATAATAATAATAATAATAATAATAATAATAATAATTCGTAGAATATTTATTATGTGCTCAAAAACAATTAGAGCTGTTTACTGATTATAAAACAATTTATTTACAGAACACAAACATAATTTGGCTATACATTTACAAAACATATTTCAGTCCCATTTATATAAAATTGGATTTTATCAAGCCAAAATGTTTCTATGGTTTCCTATAGTTAAATTGCATAGATGCAATCTTTAAAGGATAGGCGATTCCTTCAAAATATTATAGAATCCAACTAATGGTTAATTTTTTGATTTTAAATTCAAAAAAATCATCTGAATATCCAAGGTAAAAGTTTTCAAATGAAGGTTAACAAAGTAGAATGTCTGATTCCTTAGTAATTAACCAAATAGCTAACATGCAACAGGTCTATACACACACAAACAAGCGGGCGTCATAGGAAAGCATGCACACACGCGCACATATATTTGCAAATTTAAACACAAGCACAAATGACATTTACACAGAAATACGTCATCCTCAAGTCAGAAGATAAAATGCATTTAAATTAAATTAAGAAAGTTTGAAGGTAACGTTTCTCGTAAAACATTCAGACGATGCACACGCATGTAAGTACATATATAACAAAAATAGAATATATGGATTTGTAAGCACATACGCGTACACACAACACTCACTCAAATGTATGCGTATACACTTGCTTATATCCACCCACACATAAACCCCTATATAAATATATGCACATACATATATATTCGTATGGATATAAATATGTATGCGCAAATATACATACATATATACACCCACCCACACATGCAATTGGCAAACACAAAAAGCATGTATTCACTAAAACTTTACTCCTCAAACATTACTACTACTACTACTACTACTACTACTACTACTACAAATAATAATAATAATAATAATAATAATAATAATTAGGATGGAAAGACTGGGGAGACAGCGCTAACCAGACCTCCGCTGGACAAATGCTAAGAGAACTGGTACCTTGTGGAGGCATATTGCCACTCAAACTCCAGTGGAGACCAATGGCCGCTGCTAGCGAGAAATCAACGGTAAGCGGCTGTTGCGATAATGCAAATTCATTTGCACGTTATCGAAAGAGGTGGAGAGTACTTGAAATCTGGGGAGACTTGTTGTCACTCAGTTTTCAGGGGACACCACAGGTTGTTCCCAAAGCGAAATCCTTTATGACCTGTGTGAAAGCTCCTTGTGAGCCAATAATAATAATATGAAGAAATAAAAAAAAAATTATGCAAAACTATAAAATAATAATAAGAAGAACAAAAAGATTATAAACAACATAGAATAGAATTGATATATATATATATATATATATATATATATATATATATATATATATATATATATATATGTTTTTTTTTTTTTTTATTACCGTTTTATCTGTTTGGTTACATATGTTTCGGATGTTGGACCATGTTTACGATCCAACAGCCTCGTCAGACCTTACAGACTGTTTTCTGTAAGGTCTGACGAGGCTGTTGGATCGTAAACATGGTCCAACATCCGAAACATATGTAACCAAACAGATAAAACGGTAATGAAATTAAAAAATAAAACACATATTTGCTCTGCAATAGTATTGAGCACTCTCTTCAGGTTTTTACTAATTACTAGTGTTACCAAATATATATATACCGTCTGTCCTTGGCCTTCGGGCCGGGATCAAAGTGTAGTATCTGTTCCGGCAGATGCTGCACTTAAGATAATTTGTATCAGTCAATGGAGGGGAAACCTTCTATACTGGGACAATTATTATTTTTGGTAACCAGAGTGCCCCATTTTTGCCTACTTTTAGGGGAGCTGGTTTTTACCCCACATTAAAAACGGCCTTGTGCCTAATTTGCTCAGTGGGGGAGCAAATAAACACCATCTGTTCCGGCAGATACTGCAAGCTATGACTAGCTATGACTAGCAAAGACCAGATGTGGGGGCAACCCCACATGCCTGACCCTTAATCAGCTCCCATTTCCCACCTCTCGGGAGCTGGTCCCCTTTTTCCCTTCCCCCTCCCTTCACTCCTCACATTAAAAATCGGCCTTGTGCCTAATTTGCTCGGTGGGGGAGCAAATAAATACCATCTGTTCCGGCAGATACTGCAAGCAAAGACCATATGTGGGGGTAACTCCACATATCAGACCTTGGTCAATGTAGGGACAACCCTTCATACAAAGAGTTACTATCCAGCTCCCATTTCCCACCCATCGGGAGCTGGTCCCCTTTTCCCTCCCCCCTCCCTCTCTCTCCACATTAAAAAACGGCCCTGTGCCTAATTTGCTCAGTGGGGAAGCAAATAAATACAATCTGTTCCGGCAGATACTGCAAGCAAAGACCCTATGTGGGGGCAACCCCACATATAAGACCTTGGTCAATGTAGGGGCAACCCTTCATACCAATTGTCACTATCCAGCTCTCCTACTCCCCGGGGAGTTGGTCCCCATTTCCCCTTCACTCCTCACTTTAAAAATCGGCCTTGTGCCTAATTTGCTCAGTGGGGGAGCAAATAAATACCTCAAAGTGTAGTATCTGTTCCGACAGATACTGCAAGCAAAGACCCTATGTGGGAGCAATCCCACATATAAGACCTTGGTCAATGTAGGGGCAACCCTTCATACCAATTGTTACTATCCAGCTCCTGTACTCCCCGGGGAGTTGGTCCCCATTTCACCTTCACTCCTCACATTAAAAATCGGCCATGTGCCTAATTTGCTCGGTGGGGGAGCAAATAAATACCGGGATCAAAGTGTAGTATCTGTTCTGCAGATGCTGCACATAAGTTAATTGGTCCTTAGTCAATGTAGGGGAAACCCTTCATTCTGAGACAATTACTACTTCTTTGGATACTGCCAGAGTTCGCCCTTTTTACCCTTGTTTTAGGGTAGCTTTTTATTAAAAAGTGTGAGATTTCTTTCTTAATTAATTTAAGGTTACTGTTCTCTCTCTCCCTTTGACCTATTAATATAGTTGGAAGAAACCAAAATTCTGCAAAACTCACTGCATTACTATTTTATACAAATAGTTTAAATTTGATTAAAATCCTGTTAACTATTCCAAGTTCAAAGGAGGTTCGTTGTGTTCGTAAGATTGGTGTCATTTATTGCTGGTTATGAAAATTAGCAAGAACACTTCGTATGAGTATGAAACAATTTATTAACACTAGAAAAAAAATTATAACATTACAAGAACAATTGTAAATAATGTGAGTCCGCCATCTTAGTTCGCTCTCTGAAAGAGAGGGGGACAACCCTATTTTTTAAAAAATATTTTCCTTTATTTTCGTTTATAACAGGATTTTTCCCTCGAATCTCTATTAGAGGGAATACATAGAGATTTATTAAGGGACATATAGAGATCACAAACCACTTCCGTCGTCTTCCTTGGCGAATTTTATACATACAATGTAAATATAATTATAATAGGATATATTTGAAGTTTTAAGGGAGGTTCTGCCCCCATAGTTCCCTTTGGAAGGTACTTATAGATTCGAGACCACTGCCACAGAAAATTTTACAGATAAATATACTTTTAGTTTTATGTAGACCTTTTTTATTATAAAGAACACACACACACATGCAGGCATTGGCATTTATATATAGAGGTAAATATGTTAAGGGTAGAGAAGTACCTATAAAATACATTTAGTTTACACTTGAAAAAAATCATGAAGATGTGACAGCGATCATCATTGGTTAATTTAGGATTGGTTAGTTTGTGATGGCTGATAAAACATACATCCTGATTGGCTAATTTTTTTCCAAAACTATGTTCAATTTGCTATACGTATCGACTAATTAAAACGTAATTACTTATAGATGTATCAAAATCTTATGAGTTAACGATTACGTGATATATCTTGTGATAGTACGTAAATGATCACAGAGAAATTATTATTTCAGTTTTTCAAAGGTCGCTAGACTGAACGTTCTCAGAAAAAAAAAACAAAAAAAGAAAAAAAAAAAGAATCGCTTACAGGGAGGCAGTGTGACTTTTAAGATAGATAAAAAAAATCTTACTTTTAGACTATTGGCAACAATATTTTATGGTAGATTATATGATTCATAAAGATTGTGTAAACCACATCTTCTTCTGGAAAATTCTTTTTATTAGTTTCTTTCGTGTGTCTGCTTCAAAACATAATAATTTATGGGTTATTTGGTGCAGACATTTACTATATATATATATATATATATATATATATATATATATATATATATATATATATAGTAATTTATAAAATATATATGGCGATTAAGCTACACTGAATATTCTGCGTTTCATCCAACTATAGGATTCGTCAGGCTTATGCGCGAATTCTGTCGTTGCTGCTTGTTTTTATATATGTTGAGGATTTCTAGTCGGCCAATCAGCTATATATATATATATATATATATATATATATATATATATATATATATATATATATATATATACCCTCACAAGCATATTCGATACTACGGATACCGGCCTATATAGAGATGACGGACTAGCTATAATAAAAAACTCCAACAAAGTCAAGGGAGAAAACTTTAAGAAAATCATACACAAAGAAATGAAAAAATTAGGCCTAAAAGCGGACATATCAGCTAACATAAAAATAACAAACTTCCTGGACGTCACGTTAAACTTAGATAAAAACACATATGAACCATACTTAAAAGATAACGCTACTCCAATTTACGTAAACCCTAAGTCCAACCACCCACCATCAATTATAAAACATATTCCTAACTCGATCGTAAGTAGACTCAGTAATAACTCAAGCGACGAAAATGCATTTAACAGGTCATCCAATATTTACGAAACAGCCCTAAAAAATAGTGGATACAAAAATATCGATATCAAATATAAGCAACAAAACACCAACAACTATAATAAAATTAAAAACAGAAGAAAAAGAACTATAATTTGGTATACGGCCCCATACAATCAAATGTTAAAAACAAAACTTGGCAAGAAATTTCTAGATCTTATTGAAAAACACTTTCCCGCAACCAACCCCTTACACAAAATCTTCAATAAAAATACCTTGAAGTTATCTTACAGTTGTTGCGAAAATTTAGAGATGATAATTAAGGCACACAATAATAAAATACTAAATGAAAACAATGTAAACAACAACAAAATAAACAATAAAAAAAGTAGACACCATGACAGAAATAAAACCAACACTAGCAGAAATAATAATAATAATAATAATAATAATAATAATAATAATAATAATAACAAACCAACCCCGGACAAGAACAACCATACCATAAATAAAAATACTAATAACGAACAAGATAAATGCAATTGTAGACACCGCACATTTTGCCCAGTCCAAAATAAATGTCTAACAAAAAGCGTAGTTTATCAAGCAACAATATTTGCGAAAGAAAACCCGAATAACACGAAATATTACATAGGCATGACTTCCTTAGATTTCAAAACCCGATACTATGACCACAAAAGCACATTAAAAAATAAAAAACACCGTATAAAAACAACACTAGCGAATAAATACTGGGAACTCAAAGAAAGCGGACATTCGCCGGTAGTCGAATGGAAAATAATGAGACAAGCTACCACATGCAGACATTTAGACGACCCATGTAAATTATGCCTCCATGAAAAATTTTCCATCCTTTACTTTAAAGAACCTCAAAATCTATTAAACTGTAGGCGGGAAATAGCAAACAACTGTGTTCACAAAATAAAACTTACTCTAGGATAGCGATACAGAATAGCTTTAAAACTAACAATAACAATAGAAAAAAACAATTAAATAAATTAAATAAACATGAATATACATAAACGATCACATACATATATGTATATGTATATATATATATATATATATATATATATATATATATATGTATATATGTATATGTATGTGCATTGTTGTGTGCACATAGGTATATTTATATGTATAAAAAAAAAGAAAAAAAAAAAGGAGAACGGCCACCTAAAACCACTAACCTAGTTCTAAAACAGATCCTTTGTTTGATAAAATGCATACCCATTGGCTGGTAGGAAGGGGCGCGGTGGATACTAGAAAGCTGATTGGCCGACTAGAAATCCTCAACATATATAAAAACAAGCAGCAACGACAGAATTCGCGCATAAGCCTGACGAATCCTATAGTTGGATGAAACGCAGAATATTCAGTGTAGCTTAATCGCCATATATATTTTATAAATTACTAAATAGCTCTACCTACGTATTGAGCACTTTTGAAGTAAATACTTAAAGTTTACGCATAAATCTATACTTTCGTATATTAAATTTATGTGAATAAATGAAGTAGTTATATATATATATATATATATATATATATATATATATATATATATATATATATATATATATATATATAAGTGGCACTGGCGAGGCAACAGGGGAGATAGCCAGGCAAAGAAAAACTCTAAGCAAAATTCACCCTAAAGCAGTAGAACTGAAGCTAGCCTGCAAGGACACTATATATATAAATGTAGGCGAATTTGGGCATATTTTGTTGGTTTGAAAAAATATAGGTGCTTTTTAACCATTTGTCATAAAATTTTGCCACAGAATAGTATTATAATTTTCCAAAATTTTGAAACTTTTCATGTAGTTTCATCCCATAGACCCAAATATATGCGCATTTCAATATTCAATTCGGCTACAAGTATATATATATATATATATATATATATATATATATATATATAGTTATTCACATACAGTACTGTTTCGCTGTTCCACAGCTCATCAGTGCGGCTAGACAAGCAACTACCTCAAGCCAGTGCGGGCAGTGAATTAACAGCTCAATTTGTTTACACAAAGAGCATCGCTTCATACGCTAATGGTAATTTGTATATCACTTCCCAAATGCTCAACCTAGCATAGGGAGCATTCCCATCACTAATATATATATATATATATATATATATATATATATATATATATATATATATATATACAGAGAGAGAGAGAGAGAGAGAGAGAGAGAGAGAGAGGGAGAGAGAGAGAGAGAGAGAGAGAGAGTACACCACCTTTTTTGGCAATATTATAAGTTCCGAATTTCAGCGACTATTGATTAGAATTTAACAAATAACGTTTCGTTAGAAATGTAATGACCTTAATTGTGTAGTGGGCTACGTGACATTTGCCCTTGGGATCGCACATTAAGGGGATCATCCATTATCTAGAGCCTATTTTTAGCACTATTTTACAGCCATAAAATGTTTCCGCAAAGGTTCGGTATCTTTCCACCCACAAAAAATCCTTTAAAAAACAAATATTATAGGTTATTGAGGATGCTGAAAACGAAAATAACGTTTAAAATTCTAGGAAAAGAATAGTTTCCACGATATGAAGAAATTATAATTTCCAAAAACGGTGAATCACTTTTCTATATGATTTTAACGTAAAATAAGCACCCAATTTATGGCCATCTTTTATGGGGGGGGGATCTGTTATTTTTTTAGGGGTGATTTTTATTGTGGCCTGGTAGACCAAAACAAAATCTACTTTAAAAACTTGTTTGCGATAGGTTTTCGGGTGTACTGAAAACGAATATCGCTTTAAAATTTTCCGCAAATAAGTATTTTTTTCGGGTATTAAGCAAAAGGTGTGCGCGTTTGCGCGTACAACAATGGCCAACACTTATAACATAAAGAATTACATTACTTAATACCTGGAAAAATATTTATTTTCAGAAAATTTAAATGCGGTATTCGTTTTCAGCATACCTGAAAACCTAGAGAAAACAAGATTTTAGGAAAGTTTTGTGCTAGTCTACCAGACCAAAATTACCAAATAAACACAACCCCTAAAAAAATAACAGACGCCCTCCCCCACAAAATAGGTAGCTATAAAGTAATTGTTCATTTTATGTTAAATTAATAAAGAAAAGTAATCCCTCACTTTTGAAACTATAATTTCTTCATATCTTGGAAATTTTACCCTTCACCAGACTTTCCATTCACGTAATGCCTACTAGACACAATCCTCGAGTGTCTAAGGTCTCTCTGTACAGGGGTTTGTCAGAAAAATCTGGTATGAGGATACTTTTTCCATACAAGTAAACCCTGACCAAATATTCAAAATCACATAGTATTCGCAGCCCACATAACATCTCCTCACCACGGCTACCCCACAGGTTTTCCAAGGAATGGTGCACCTTCTCCAAGTGATATTACATCAAGTAATAACACGAAGCTGGATACTCCACCAGACTAGATAAATTCTTGTCCTGGAATCCAGTAAGACCATGAAACCAACATGAAAGATATACTACAACGTATAAAAATGGTTAATTGGAGAGAGGAAAATTATGTTCTCAATTTCTTTACTAACTCAGTGTTTGAGAGATAAAGAACTTTAATGGAACATTCGAATATCTATGTATCTCATATAGACTTCAAGTGTTAGCCCCAGGTTGTGGGCCCCTTGATTTCTGAAAACTTCGACTGAAGTAAAATAAAACCAAAAAGTGAAATCACTTTTTTATTCACCATATTCCTTCTGCTTCACTTTTTGTTATCAAGTAAGATCTATGACTTACTTGTAGTTTCATCAAATACTTTTGCAAGCAAAATCCGATCCCGCATTTTGCTAAATCCTACCCTCTGATGAGAAGGAAAGTATTTCTTCGAACCTCCGCGGTTTAAGAACCATCCATTTATTTAGTGTTTCCTTTTTTAAATTAAATATGTTTTTAACTCTTTTTCAAAATGCTTTTAACATGTTTTATTAACTACTTGTTCTTATTATAAGTTCTATCTCCTCTTTGGTTTTATCGAGCTTTTACATCTGGCTGAGATTACTTTATAAATATTAATTCTTTAATATTTATAATTTACATTAATTTTACCATCTTGGATCATTTTGGTAAACTTAATTGTAATTCTTATTTTATATATATATATATATATATATATATATATATATATATATATATATATATATATATAATTATTTTTTTACTATAATAATTAAATACCTACAGACACTAGTGTTTCATCCTTTCGGGATTCTTCAGTGCAGGGTGTCACGATTACTACCAGTCGAACGATTCGAACCCCGCGACACGAGACATCTCTGGCTCGATTAGCGGAGGCCGTATCCATTTTAACCGTGTGAAATAGCGTTGAATTTTAAACATTTTAATTTAAATGTTCATTACGTCAGACAGACAGTGATCAAATCGTTATACGATGATCTACGCATAAGAGCTAAATTGACCGACTTTTAATTCAACTGAAAGTGCTCAACGATAAGAAACGAATTTCTTAAAGGGGCTGTCATAATTATTTTTTTACTATAATAATTAAATACCTACAGACACTAGTGTTTCATCCTTTCGGGATTCTTCAGTGCAGGGTGTCACGATTACTACCAGCCGAACGATTCGAACCCCGCGACACGAGACATCTCTGGCTCGATTAGCGGAGGCCGTATCCATTCGTCTACCATTTCAAGCATGTCTTTTTTCCGATTTTTCTGGATATCTTTTCCATTCGCCGAGCCGTCTTCTTTATTTCAACCGGCATGTTGTATAAAATGGCACCCAACAGTTGTTGTTCAGCCATATTCTTCTCAAGCGCTTTCTATCGATGCATCTGATTATCATCAAATAAAAAAGACCGCTCAGCAAACGGAAAAGATATCCAGAAAAATCGAAAAAAAGAATAACTCTGTCGTGTTCAATCAGACGTGCTTGAATAAAGACTTGCTGCCAATATATATATATATATATATATATATATATAATCTGAGGGTATTGTTTTTCAGAGGTTAAGTAACCAATGAAGTGTAACGAGGTTAATACAAGAGTGCTCAATACCGAAGTTGAGCAGGTAATAAGCAGTAATATGTTGTTACACAGTCATGAGTATGATTCGGTCTGCTAACTACTAGTAACTAGAGACCTTTTCAGGCTTTTTAATATTAATGCGTGTAATAATTTATTGAAATAGTATTGACACTTTTGAGACATCGTTTGAAATTTTAGATTATTTTAGAAATTTAAGAAAGCAAAAAAAACAAAAAACAAGAAAAAACAATATTCTTTATTCCTTTATCACTATCTCAAATTCCAAACGATGTCTCAAAAGTGCTAATATTATTTCATTAATCCTATCGCGTAAGCCATGTGTAGCACAAGTAAAAACAGTCAGACTTTTCATGATCAACACCTCGATGGATCTCCATCCTTCAGAGATGTTTATATCGCTGACGAAAATAAGGTTAATAGATTAAAAATAAACGCTTGAAAAGGGCCTGATAAGGTCGAAAGTTGTCCATTTATTTCTTTAAAGTAAATAAATAATTTATTTAAAAAAAATCGTTTTTGTAATCGCATTGATGTCTCTAATAGGAGTTAGTCTGATATACTAATATAAAGATATTTATTTAACACCCTATAATAAAGAGAAACGTATATACACACACACACACACACACACACACACACACACACACACACACACACACACACACATATATATATATATATATATATATATATATATATATATATATATATATAGTCTTTGAAGTTTTTAACCTTTGAAACTATACCAAAAATTACTTTTTATCATTCGTTAAAAAAACATCTAGTCAGTAAGTCATTTAATCACCTGCAATCACTGCATCAACTCTCTCGAATTTACTATAATACCAATTTTTTTTATTTTTTAAGGGATCATCAGTTGTTTACCATGAAACACTGTTTCGGGGATTTAATATATATATATATATATATATATATATATATATATATATATATATATATATATATATATATATATATATGATAAGAATAATAGAAATAGTATTCCAACAAAATAGAGAAATAAAAAAGGAACAAACCAAGTTATGTGTTCATCAACGTTTCGTCTTTATTTCGAGACTTCCTCTGGATGAAGGAAATTAAGAAAACAAAACACCAGTACAAATATTTGAAAAAATATTTTTAATGTAATGAAATGTATGACCCTGTTCCATTTCAGAAACGGAAGAAGACGTTCGAAATTTAAAAAAAAGAGGACGGGGGCTTAGGGTTGTGAAAAAGAGTAAGAATTTTTTTCTGTTTTACATGAAAGATATATTTTCAAATATTTGTGCTATCATTTTGTAATATATATATATATATATATATATATATATATATATATATATATATATATATATATATATATAGGTTCAATCTCTGGCTAAGGAAGGATGCTAGTCTAGCCACACTGATGAGCTGTAATACAGCGAAACAGCACTGTATGTGAATGACTATACTTTAAGCCTCCCCTTCTTGGGTATTGGGTAGAGCACTGTCGTAAAATGGTATTCATCCACTGCTTAATTAGCAATGCGAAGCCCTCTACTTGTTTATTTGTAAATAAATAAGCAGATCAAGCACTGCAAAAGTGGTTGGCGAATGTCTATATAATATACACATTTGATGAGGTCGTTTACGAGCATCGATTCCATGGACCGGAGCTTAGAACTGCTGACTATCAACTAGATGGTTGTAGGTTCAATTCCTGGCTAGTGATGGGTGCTAGTTTAGCCGCACAGATGAATTGTTATACAGCAAAACAGTACTGTATGTGGATGACTGTATATATATATATATATATATATATATATATATATATATATATATATATATATATATATATATATATACTAGCTGGCATTCCAGCGTTTCCCGGTCGTACAATACGCTTAAAAATGACATTTTAATTTATGCAGATTGCGTCCGTATTATTATAGAATCAATTATCTATTGATTATTATATATTACAAAGAATAATTTGCCTGGTGGACTAATTCGCAAAAAAATAAAAATAAGTAAATAGATAAATAAAATAATGATATTCTGTCTTTTTTTGGCTACAATATCACATTAGCTGATATTTGACAATGAATGCCTTGGAAAAAATCACTTCTGATTAATGTTTTGTTTTAAATGAAGAAATGATTTGCGGCGATTTTAAATGGTACTTCTTCTTTAATCGTAAATTGAACTCATTAATAAGAAAAAATTAAAATAAAATGCTTAGGTACGCCTGAGCTTGAACAGGGGATCATTCAGTCTGTAGTCGAATACTTTACTAATGAGCTCTATCTTCATTTTTTCTTCTTCTTTTATAAATCTTTGTTTTTAGAAGAAATGATTTGCTGAAATCTTATTATCTCCCTTGGCCGGTGTAACGTAAAATATTCCCCTGTGAAAATTATTCTCTTTTTTTATCTCTAAGAGAGGAAAGCTAATTTTAAGAGCGTATATTTTGGATTTTCAATACTTATCGAATGAATTTCTGTACAAAATATATCTAAGAACACTACCAGATATATAAATTAGCTTTGTGTGAAATTTGCAAAAGATAAGCTCAGCCATTTTGGAACCTACGAGGAAGGAACACACACACACACACACACACACACACACACACACACACAAAGTGATTTTATATAATAGAAGAGATAGAGATATGTGTGTGTGTGTGTGTGTGTGTGTGCGTGTGTGTACTTTCACCTCGTCATGTAGATTTTAGTGAGTAAAACATCTTTTTCAATCCCAGATTCTAGAAAATGTATAAAATTGAAAGCTTAATCTAAAAAGGGTTTGAAGAAGAAATTAAAGTTATGTGAATCTTGCTGAGTTGGCGAATGGATCAAATTCAATGCAAATCTGAAATATTCGAATTTTCAAATGGAAGATTTTGTCGATATCATGGTTTTGTTTGATGTTATTCACTGTTTACCAACTCAGCAATATCAGATATTTGTTAAGTTGTACCTTTGCGATACTATCGAAGTTCCTCCACCCCAAGTGCTAGGAAGCAAGGGAGAAAAAGAAAACAAATATAATAGAAAAGAAAAGAGAAAATAAGTTTATGAGGTAAATAAATGTATAAAAAATGGGGTTGGCGAAAAGACAAAAGCATAGGAAATTGTTCACCGATGCACACAAAGAAGAGCTGACGTGGGGTTGTAATCAAGGTGAGGCGGTAAACAGAAACAAAAAGCCTTGAGATATATTTAGATTTAGTTTTAGGATTAGCAATGTTTTTTTTTTTTACGAGTGTTGGGAACGGTTTTTGGGTTTGTGATGGTCGACAACAGTTAAAGATGAGAATAGTTATCAGTTGGAGGCAATGGAAGATAGATTGTGGCTCGGAGTAGATACAGATGAACTGATATCAACTGACAAACATGACCTAACAGAAGATGTAGATGGGAACCTTATCGTGTAGAGGTGTCACACACCCCCTCAGATTGCAACTAATATTTACAGATAATGTTGGAGTCTGTGTGTTACTTTTGGGTTGTTGTATGTTATTTTTTTATATTTGTAAGCGAGTGCAACCCCCCTCGACAGTTGTCAATGCGTGGGAGACAACGACACGCCCAGAACAAGAGAAGAAGATGAAAGAAAAGGAACCCACGGCCCACAGTATTGTTGACAAAATGGATGAGATTCATTGGTGTAGCAGATGAATAAGGTTAAGATAGCTTGTCCAATTTACAAGAGAAAGTCAAGGAAAAAATGGGTAAAATGGGTAAAATAGACTTGAGAAAATGAGGGATAAATAATGACCTAGGCAGAGATATCTTAGCTGGAAGTCAATTTTTAAGGCCGTTCAACGTATTTTAGCATGTAAAACGGACGTTTAACCTAATATGATGATAATGATGTTATTAATGTAATAATTCGATTAGCTGAATATCTAAGCAATCAGTCAATGTGTTATTTTTTTTTTTAATTTTATTCCATGCATCTTGAAATATTTCCCCCAAAGCATTTCTCGTTTTGCATTGTCATTCTGAGGCAAGTTGCTGATACAAGTCTTGGATCTTGCAGCGTTTCTTAATATGAAGATATGCACCATTTTTTGAATAGCTTTAAACGCATGACGTAAATCAACTGGCTATCTTTCATTCTCATGAGCGGATGTTGCGTCTCTTCAGAACAATCCCTGGGAAGTATGCAGCACTAAACCAAATTATATATAAAAGCAGATTATCTCGTGCACAACACACCAAATAAATATTGTTTTCTCGTTAATCACTCCAGCCTACAAAGATTTCTCTTTCGGCATCTCTTATTATCCCGTGCTTCTAAAATCATTGTTCATTTTGGCTTTAGTGAACAGAGTGAGTTCCCTTTCTTTGAACCACAGGTGTTGTGCGTAGAATCATAAAACAGTTTTACCAAAGTTAAAGCAATATTCACATAATCAATGATTTAAATATAGTTTTTACCAAACCAGATGTCTTCTCTTTTTTCGTGGTTTGAGTATAGTGAATTCCTAGTAGGCGATTCCCTTTTTCTCTTCCCTATAACCTCTTTCCCAGAGAAGAGACGTCTCTGCTCTATTGCTATTTTCGTGGCAAGTGCTTGACTGAACTCCAATCTGTGCATCCTTCTTGCAAAACTTTCACAAAAACACTCGACTAGCTACAACCACTTTATATGATTTTTCCCACTCTATATTTGTGCCTAAATGTAAATGCAGATTCCATGAACAAAGCTTCTTTCCCAGAACTGCCCACCTTTGGAACATTGTTCCGCTAGCCTGCTTCCCGGTTGAATACAATATGGTAGCTTTCAAATCCAATGTAAACAAGTTCTTGTTAAGCCGTCCCTATAAATAATCAAATTCTAACCAATTTGCATCATTGATGATTACTACACTACCACCTTACATTTATTAACTCTTATCCTTGAGTGGCCATCGAGCCTTGATAAGTGGTGATTCCCAAGTAAAAAAGAAAAAAGCATATTTTTATTTCTAATTTCATGCTAGTATTCTCTGATCCAAATTATTGGTGATGAGCATTTGTTTTATATTTGTAAAAGGTTAGACACAAGCTCAGTTGAGGTTTTGAAAGCACTAGGAGAAGCACACTGACCTATAAATATGCCTGAGCAGCCCTGTTAGCATTCTTTGGTAGAGGCACTTCAGGCGATTAGTAATAAACTAAACACTGCTTAAAAAGAAGATAAAGCTTGGGTAGGTGGATCTACTAGGACTGGACAAAACCATACCTCAGCCTGGGACAACAAATTCACTCTCGGACTGACTGTTGAGGACGTATCCTCAACTGGTAGGAATAATCCCGAGCATATGGTTATTTCTAATTTCATGCCGGCATTCTCTAATACAAGTTATTGTCAGTGAGATGCACATCTTGGGTCTTGTAGTTTTTCTTGATATGTAGATACGCGCAAGTTTGAATATTCTATGCGTAGCTTTAAATACATGATGTAAGTCACGTGACTACCTTGGTGGTGGTGGTGGTGGTGGTGGTGGTGGTGGTGGTGGTGATGATGATGATGATGATGATGATTGTGTATATACATGATTTTTTGAATACATTGTTATCCCCCCCCCCAAAAAAAATAACTTTTTGTTACCATATATATTTTCACTTTGATGGAATTACAACATTTTCTAAAATGTCAAGATACAGTAAGTCTCGTGTGGATGTGACGTCATGAACGAGAATTAGAACTCCTTTCCTGGCTGCCCTGGACATGAGTGGACGTGTTAAGAGCTGTATGTCATGCTTACGATTACACCGGAGGGGTGGGGGTAGGATACATATTATTGGAGGTTTAGCACCATTGTTCATATTTTTCTCTGGCCATGGATGAATAAAAAAAAATATGAAACCGTCAATAATGTTGCAGTTGTTACTGTTAAGACTTGCATACGACGAAAATAACTAGGGTGTCTTACTACACCACATGGAAGGACGATAGAGAGAGTGCAACAGGTTGACTCCCAATTCTCTCATTATTTTCATGCTCGACTGAGCTCCAATCTCTGCTATCTCTTTCTATAAAACATTCACAGCAAAAAAAAAAAAAACAAAAAAAAAACCTCATCCAGTTTCAGCTACTATAAATAAATCCCTTCCTTCCTCTATGTACCTGATGTACAACGAAACTTCCATGAGTAAGGTTTCTTTCCTAGAACTGTCCGCCCGTGGAACACAATACCATGGGGCTGCTTCCCAGCTGACTGCAATGTGGTTGTTTTCAAGTCCAATATTAACAAATAGCTGCTGAGACGTCCACTTAATTAATCAAATTCTGCCCAGATATCTGCAATCCTCAAGGTGCTAGTTTTGCCACGACCCTGACACAAATCATTAACTCTTGCCCTCGAGTGGTTTGGAGTCTTGATAAGCGATGATCTGCGAGTAAAATAAAATACAATGTTCATGGTCCTTTGCCTTACATGAAATCCTATGTCATAAATATCTGAGTTAATTGTTTTCTCGCCAAGCTGTTGCTTGTATATATTTCGTTGAAATGACACCAGATTCTGATCGCTCATACTTATTTCAGTATCGATTTTTCTTTTCTGACATTTTGCTAAATCCAGTTTTATTACAATTGCTTTTAGAATTAAACCCAGATAATTGTGTTATCTATGTGCTTAGTTTCTTTTGTCATTTTTCGGATTAAATTTATTTTCTGGCCCCCCCCCCCACCAAAAAACAAAAGGAGGGTGAACCGGAAAATTCACCCTTGTCTGTTCGTCTACTCGTCTGTCTCAGAAACTACGCCTTTGAATTTTTTGAAATTTTGCACAAACATTAAACATGATATGAGTAAAAAAGTAACAGAACGGATTTTCCAAGAAAACTCCGGTTGCCCCCTTAGGGGTGCCTTTCGGGTTACATTGGCTAAAATTGACACTTTTATGCTTATTAAAAAAATTCCATGCCTTGGATTTTTATAAAACTTTCTGAAAAGTTGTAATTAACTGATTTCTATATAATTTTGCTTGTCTGTACTTCATGATAACTCTTGGGTGTGCTCCAGGGGCTCTTTTAGAGCTAATAAAAGCACTCCACTTTTGGGACTATTTTACCATATTTGTCCAAAATTTTCTGTGTATGTCTATTTAGCAGTTTCGCATGGTGCTGAACTCAAATTTAAACATGTCAAGGCCTTTGGGACTTTTGGGGCTAAATGGGGCGGGGGAAATGATGGATTTAGTGATTTCTTTTTTTGCATGGTGCAGAACTCAAATTTACATATGGTAAGGGCTAAAACTGCACCGTTTGTTCATTTTCATCAGGATTTGACGTCTCCTAGGGACTTTTTGGGCTAAATGTGGGTGGTGGGGCAAATACTGAACTTAATCATTTTTTGTTCACTGTGGAGGACCATGCATGCTTCACTTTCTTTTATATATCTATGCATATAGATTAATAAAAAAACAAGTGAAGCGTGCATGGTCCCCCATGAGTGCACAGTGAACGAAGCATAAAAAAAAAATGACTTTTTGTTTTTTAACTCCTTTTTATACAAAACAAGGCAAATTGTCACTTGGAACACTTATTTGGGATTATGCCTAACAGGGGAATGTGGGGGAGTTGATCAGCAAGATGTTTGTTCACATTACATTCAAATAGATAAGTACAGTACGTTCAGCAGGAAACAGAGAGGGATTTAAAGCCTATCAGCTTAAGGGAAGAAACTATTAAAATAGAAAGCTGATCAGCATCTAGGGTCCTCAAAAGTGAAGAGATAAGCTTTGGCTGCTTATTGGATTAGTCAGGAATATGTTTGTTGTGGGGACACAAGTGCTATGAGTTCATCAGAGCACATTCTATTTAAGTACTAGTAAAACCGGCGCAGGGATACAATGTTGCAATGATGGGACAAAGTTTGGTTACTAGATTTGAAACTCTTTTGTTGCTTGGTTGGTTGTTTTTGTTTTACGGCATATCAACCCTTTTCGGGTTATTTAATGCCGAATCCAAAGATTTTTGGAGAAAAAATTTTTAATAGAATATATTTGTTGTTTTCAAGTAAGTTTCTATTCAACCCATAGTTGGAACCCTAACAGGTATTACCACTCCGGGTCAGAGTGGACTTGGGAGCAATGGTAATTAAAGGGTGGCTCCACACTCCCCAAAGCCCGCAAGCTGGGGCCTCACCACTGGATATAGTTTAAAGTCATATCCAGGACCCCCATTGAGGGACTTTTACCCTCTGCAGGGGGGGGGAGGCAGTCAGTGTATTCTAATGCCCCACCGACAGGGCCGAAACTCTTTTGTGCATCCTAAAAGTGAGAAACTAGTGGTAGATGCAGCATCCCTGATGTGGCAACAATACTCTATGCATGGGTGAATCCTGACTTTGTAAAGACATAGTATATTCTCTAGTGTGAGTAACTTTCTAACACGGTAGAGGGAGCCCACCTTCTTTGCAGCAGCCTTGGCAAGTTAAATTCATTAAGTGTTTTGTAATGCTAATGATTATTTTTATATTTTTTCAGATCCAGTTTGCTCAATCAAAAAAAAAAGGGCAATTATTTTTATATTTTCTCAGATCCAGTAATAGCGTTTGCTCAATCAAAAAAAAAAAAGGGCGATTATTTTATTTTTTTTCAGATCCAGTAATAGCGTTTGCTCAATCAAAAAAAAAAAAGACGACTTGTCCTCTTTAAAGCTGTAAAACGTTGAATCATGGATAATTTTTGAACATGCATTTTTGCCCAAAATTGTGAAAAGAGGCACTAGAAAGGGAGTCTCTATCGGAATGATAAATTCGTGAAGAATGAATGTTTGTGTCCAGCTAAGAGAATGAGAGGCTTCTTCAGATGATACAGATGATCCAAAAGGAACTCCACAAATCGATCAGAAGAAACAGTAAGGAAGTATTTTTATTTATTTATTTTTTTTACAAAGAAGTCACCACTTATCAAGGCCCGGAGGCCACTCGGGGATATGGGTTATTTCGTGTACAGTAATCAATGGGATAATATTGCAGAAATCGCTAGTGATGGAGATCTGATAAAGTGTCTTACTTAAGAGGGCGGTTCATCAGGAATTTGTTTATGTTTGACTTGAAGACATCCAAGTTGTAGTCAGGTGGGAAGCAGGCAAACGGAAGAGAGTTCCACAGCCATACATTTCTAAGAATGAAGGTTTGTTCATGGAATCTACGTTTTGATTTAGGCACAGATAAAGAGTGGGGAAAATTACTGACAGTGATTTCAGCTAGACGTGTGTTTTTCGTGAAAGATTGGCGAGGGGGGACCAGAGATTGGAGCTCAGACGAGCACTTCCCATGGAAATGACGATAAAACAACAACAGGCTCGCAACGTCCCTTCTGTGGGAAAGAGGTTGCAGGAAAGAGAAAAGGGCATCTCCATTAGGCTACAAAGTCTATTTTGTACTCTGTCAAAGCAAGATAGGCTATTTTTAGCAGCTCCTGCCCAGATATGGCAGCAGTATTCCATTCTTGAACGTACTTGGCTTTTATATAGATAGAGAATTGCATCAGCAGTGAGATATCTACTGGAGCGGTAGAAGGATCCCACCATTTTTCCAGTGACCTTGGCAACAGATTTAATGTCCGTGTTCATTTCAGATCAGGAGTACAGGTCAATCTCAGAAGCTTATGAAAACATGGAGCCTCCTCAAGATGAGAGCTATCCATTTCAATTGATGCAAGATGGGGATCAGAGCGTTGATGATGTAAAGATAGAAGCTTGGTTTTAGATGCATTAAAAGTAACCAGCCACCTATTCCCCCATTGTACCACGCACTCAAGATCAGAGGAGAAAGAATCAGAAAGAACTGTGTCAATTACGGCCTTTAATGTGTTGCCATAGATGGTCGTATCATCAGCATAGGTGTCAACGAATGATTTAAGTATGTGTTTTGGGAGATCATTGATGTAGATCAGGAAGAGAGTTGGGCTCAGTATTGACCCTTGGGGGACACCAGTATTAATACTATGGGCCTCTGATTTCTGCCCATCAACCACTACTCTTATGAGCCTATCAGACAGAAATGATTTAATAATTGAGAAAACATTTCCAGTTATACCGTAGCTGGAAATCTTGTGAAGTAGGCCTTCATTCCATACCTTATAGAAGGCCTTTGATATGTCAAGAGCAATTGCCCTAGAAATGAAGCCTTTGTCGAGAGATTCACTAATCCTATGAGATATAACCGTTAGCACATCTGCTGTAGATCTAGCAGAACGGAAACCATATTGCATGTCACTAAAAGGTTATTTCTGCTGAGGTGGTTGGCTACTTCTTTATTTAATATGGATTCCAGCAACTTACTCATGACACACAGGAGACTTATTGGTCTGTACTGACAGAGAGATGACCTGTCACCTGACTTCTTTAATACAGGGCATACTGATGAGGTTTTCAAGGGTGTTGGGAAGCAATTCTCCTTGAGACAACGCTTAAACAGTTTTGTAACTATGGGGGCAAGTTCTGGTTGAAGCTTTTTCAGCACTATAATTGGAATGCTCTCAAGGCCAGTTGCTTTACTGGAATCAAAGTTCTTGATTAGCTTGGCGACATCACACTCAGATATTTGTATGTTGCATAGCATGTCTGTTATAGGAGGAAATATGAGGAGTTGATGGCCTTCGTCGCATCGGGTAGAATTAGCTGCAAAGTTCTTGGCAAATAGTTTGGCTTTGTCTGATGCTGACGAGATGACCTCAGGTCCATTGATGATAGTTGGGATAGAATGCACGATTCTGTTCAGGATCCTGTTTGCTATTTGCCAGAACTGGTGGGAACCAAGCCGCTGTTCAGCTACTTTGAATTTAACGGACTGAGCATATAGCTCTCTTGCATTTTTTATTGCTCTTTTATAGTGATTGCTGGCAGTCCTGAAAGCAGCTTTAGTCTCAGTATATCTATTACGTTGTTAGCTATAGAAAAAGTGATTTCTGTGCGCAATGGCAGCAACACATTCTGGGGAGAACCATGGCTGGCTGTTAGGTTTTTGTTGGAATTTTTTGGATGTTATGAATCGGTCTATACCTACAATTAACCATTCGGTCAGGTCTGATTATATATAGGACCTTTTTAAACATGGTATGCAGAGGTGCTTCCTACAACAGCTGTTTGGTGTGTCTTAAAAAGACAACAGCACACTGCACCTTATAAGCTACAAATAACTCAACCATTGCAGTCTCCACTCATTTCTTGGCCTTCGGGTTTGGTGTAGTGGAAAAGTGTTGGGCCCATAACCTGTTAAGTGTTGAGATATTATATTGAACAAAGATGACAGCAGTAAATCAAATCAGTGAAGAATCAGTGCAGTCCCGATCTTGAGTGTTAAGTAATTCCTAGTAACACAAAGATGGCAGTGAAGAATCAAATGCAGTTTCGTGACAGAGGCGACGGCGAACTGATTGAATCCAAAATTCAACATTTTTTATAGTAACTTTTGAAGCTTCTGATTGGTTGATTATTATAACTTGTCGTCATAAAAACGATCGTCGAAATCATGAGTCAAAACATTTTTATCTTTTTTGCATTTTCATGTAAATAAAATGTTTAAAAAGTGGGTTTAACTAGGAACAACTCCGTCACCACATTACGAAAGTAAAAGATGCTAGCTAAGAGATTTTTTTTTGTTTAAGTTGTAAAGAGACAAGACTGACCAACTAACCTCACCAGCCCCCCCCCCCCTTTTTTGAGTTGGTCTTGTGTCTAAATATTTTGTTTATTTTTTTTTGTATTTCATTTTTCATGTGAATAAAAGATTTGTTACATCAAAGTGTAGTATCTGTTCGGATGTTTCACTTAAGTAATTAGGCCTTGGTCAATGTGGGGGAGACTCTTCATACAGAGACAATTACTTTTTAAGTCAATTGGGCCTCGGTCAATGTGAGGGAGACCCTTCATAGCGAAACAATTGCTATATATTCGGACACTGCCAGACTTCTCTCTTTTTGGGGGAGCTGTTTTTTCCCTCTCATTCAAAAATGACGTCATGTCTTATTTGCTTTCGTGGAGAGAAGCAAATAAATGCCATTTGTTTTGATGCTAACACGTCACTTTTTGTTCTCGGCTAATGGAGGAGAAATCCTTCATGACCGAGACAATTTTTATTTTTGTTCCTTCCCCCCGGTTAAAAACCGATCTTGGTTTCTAACTCTGCCATCGTAGAGAGGCAAGTAAATAGGCGCCCAACCGTGTCAGGATTCAACCCTTTGAAATATCATATTCTCTCTCTGAAAGATACTTTTGGGGGAGGAGGGTATGGAAATCGCTGCAGATAATGCATGAAGCGACTTGATGCAAAGAAGTAAAAATATACTACTTCAAAGTAAAAAAAAAAAAATCTGGCCAACAATAAGTGTTAAATGGATATATTCCGACCCAGAAAACAGCAATTATCACTCCTTTGTCAAAAAACATCGCTCATGGAATGTGAGGACTAAAAGATCAAATAAGGGAAGCGAGAGTTGCGATGTCGCCAAAGGTAAAACCAAGATTCACTTTCTACTCTACTTATGGTAGATTTCCTTATGATCCAATCTCGAATTGAGTGGAGTTATAATTTGAAGGATATATCTGTGCATTGTTATGATGTTGTTGCTACTGCATTTTAGGCCCCCATTCCTTCCACAAATTTCTGCACTTATTTATGTGCGCCATTTCGATTTTCGTTATTGGATTATTTATATATATAAACACAACAAAAACAAAAAATGAAATGCAGCAAATTGCATCTAAATGTAATTTTCAGATTTATTCAGTTGAGTAATTGTTCAAGTGAACGCTAAATATCTCCAACATACCTCATTTCGACTTATAGTTTGTACTGAAATAATAAGAGACTAAATTAGTCTTATCATATCTTGATCATAATCTATCACGATGCTATTGAGCAAAATAATCCATAATCTATAAATATAAAAGCGAAAATGTATGTATGTATGTATGTTCGCTTTTTCTGTATGTCTACAAAAGGCTTTTTTCAGAGAAGCGGTCGGTCGCTTCACAACTTTTTAAAACTTTTTATATCACATATAAATCGTAATATCTCACAGTCAACAACGAAGCTCGCCTGTCTATTTAATTTGCTCGATTTCGGGAAGATAACTATTCAACATTTGTCGCTCACCGCATGTGGGTTAGTCTTTTTCCTATAACATCTTGGGAAAATAAAAATCCCGCAGTCAAACTTGACCTCATTAACTCATTAAAACGGGCACCTGCCAAATCCAAGTAATTAAATAAATTCAAACGTGTTTCCATTAGCATCTCGTGGTGGGGCAATGGTTAACGTCGCATGTTTTTTTTTTTCTTCACACTTTAATTTACAACTTTGCCTCAACGGTTCGGGTTCGATCCTCATACTTACTTTTTTTTTTAACCCCCCCCCCCCGGAATTTCCACACACACACCTCCAAACACCCGGGCAACGCCGGGCACCCATCGCTAGTCTATAATATAAATCTCACCTGTCTGTTTAAATGTATGTATGTATGTATGTGTGTATGTATGTCTGCCTAAAACTTTCGACAGAAGCGACGGATTTTCACGAAATCGGTATCGTTTTGAAGCTCGACCCTTCGGACGACAAATGTCAAAAAATTGGCTAAAAAACATTAATTTCTTCACCCTCAACTGGGCACTCTTCTACAAGAAGGGGTCGCTTTTTTTTCGCTTATATTTTCGAAAGTCATCCTCTCTTTTCGATTGATTTAGCCTTAGTTTAAACCTTCGCGACTTCCGGTTTGGCGATGGACGCAATAGCAAAGACGTCACTTTTTTCACATTCTTTTCCTCCTTAGCGGTACCGGTTTGAGCCTGCCTGCTTACTACCACGTTTTTTTCTGCTTTTTGCTCAACACACACCTCCAAACACCCGGGCAAAGCCGGGCACCCAGACTACTAACTCATAAACTGAACTGTGACATCAAAATCAACCGAAACAATGTTTGATAATTTTGTTTTTCTCTGATCCTCAGTTTCGAAGGTATCTGTATTGGTGAAGTCTACCCTTTGTTGTACAAAATGAAAGTGTTCAAAATCGTACATGGCTCCGAAAATACATCAATCTGAATAAATAAAAATAACATTTTTGAGCCAATCAGAGACAACTCTCCGAATTTAATTGTATTTGCCTTCATTGTTCCATATTGAGTGCAGATTTTTCATTCATAAAAGATGTTGAATCAACATCCATGACAAATCTAACATCTACATTTCGCTGGCTTCCTTTGCCCCGCTATTGAGCCCAGCAGAAAGCTAAATTAATTATGTACTCTCTCTCTCTCTCTCTCTCACACACACACACAATGCGTCTTTCACTTTCGTCAGCATATTATAAATAAATTGTATACACATTCATTTTAACTAGCGAGACCGGTGGAAATTCTACAGCGGCATCTTTCATATGTACTATATTGCTGATGGGCATTCTGTGGACGTTCAGCGCGAATGGAGACCCCACAATATTATTGTAGCTCTTTTGTTAAAACTGTAGAAGTATTTATCTAAGTAATCTGGTTAATGCAGTGTCAGAATATATCTGGCTATCACGGTGCATCTTCAATATCCTTATAGGAGTCTGTGACAAATTTCTATTGTATGGACGCCCAGCGCGAACGAAAACCCCGCGATATCATTATACCATCTTTAGACAGATTCTAGCCAGAAGACCAAGAAGGTATATTTTAGCTTCACGTACGGTCCAAAAGCGATATCATTTTTTTAATTAAATTTTTTTTTTCCATTGCGTCTTCGGTGATCGGGAGATCCTATTTATCAAAAAGGGGAATAGAAGGCGATAACATACTACGAACATTGCATTAGCGTATCTATGTATTGATTTAATGCACGTAGTACGTTATCCCTTTCCACCCTCGTTTTTAATAAATAGGATCTCCCGATCGAAAAATTTATAATCTGAAAACGGTGACACATGGTTAAATAGAGTATTAAATATTTTACAACCATTTTTAAATTACGATTTTAAGAACAACTTTTCTATGAGAAATCGTGTCTAGGAGGCCATTGATACAGGATAATAACGGGTCATTAGGAAAATAGACATAAAATCAAAAGAGAAAAAACACATTTTCTTCAAAACGATCGATAAGCCCTTCTGAATGTTTTTTTTTTATTAAACCATCTTAACCTCACGATTTTAAAACTGCAAATCGAATCATCGTATAGAATGACGTCTCTTTATGATCATAAAAAATAAATTAAGATAGTTTATGATTATAAAACAATGTAATTCTAAAACTACAAGTCGAATAATCGTATAGAATGACGTCTCTTTATCTTAAAATAATCAAATAGATAAATAAATATAATTTTGAACGAGACAACAATGTAATTGTAAAACTTCGAATCGAAAATTCATTTCTTTGGAACTGTCATCTAAGCTTCAGCCTCTGCCCCATCGACGAAATGTTGCATCCCTCTGCCTGTTCTACAAGTATCTTAATGGTGAATGCTCCGACGAACTACACGCCCTTGTACCCTCTCGACGTAAATACCCCCGAAACACCTGACAGGTATCAAAATACCACCCCTCCATAGTAGAGATCCAACAAACCCGACAAGCAGCTAAATCCCACCCCTTCACAGTAGAGATCCCTAGATGTAAGAAGGCCTTCTACTCTAATAGTTTCTTCTCCAGAACTTCTAGACTTTGGAACTCCCTTCCGAGTTCCTGCTTTCCCAACTATACTGACATGCAGAAGTTCAAGTGTAATGTGAACAGACATCTTGCTGCTCTACATAGAATGGAATACTGTTGCCACATCTCGGCAGGAGCTACTAGAAGCAGCTTATCTTGCTTTGTCAGAGTTCAAAATAAACTTCGTAGCTTAGTGGGGGATGCCCTTTTTTCTTCCCTGCAACCTCTTTCCCACAGAAGAGACGTTGCGAGCCTGTCTTTGTTTTATCGTTATTTCTATGGGAAGTGCTCGTCTGAGCTCCAATCTATGCCCCCTCGCTAATCTTTCATGGAAAACACCCGTCTAACTGTTGTTAAAAACACCCGTCTAACACTGTCAATAATTTTCCCCACTCTTTATCTGCGCCTAAATCAAAACGTAGATTCCATGAAGAAAGCTTCTTTCTTAGAACTGCACGCCTATGGAACTCTCTTCCATTTGCCTGCTTCCCAGTTGACTACAACTTGGTTGTCTTAAAGTCCAACTTAAACAAATTCTTGATGAACCTCCACTTAAGTAATCCAATTTACCAAATTTTCATTACTAACGATTACTAAAATATTATACCATTGAATACTGTGCACTCTATAGCCCTTATCCTCGAGTGGTCTCCGGGCCTTGATTAGAGGTGACTCCTATAAAAAAAAAGTGACATCATTTTTTTTATTTTTTTACATAGCGTCTTCGGTGTTCAGGAAATCCTATATATTAAAAAGGAGGTTAGACGGTGATAACATACTACAACCAATAAATTAGCGCGTCCATATACTAATCATTTAATGTTTGTAACATGTTATCATTTTCTATTTTCCTTTTTAATAAATAGGATCTCCCGATCGAATACAATTTATAATTAGGAAACCGTTACACACGAACGTACATTAATGGTACTACGGTATTAATATATAGATACTTATAGCATTTATCATTGAACTTTGCGCGATTGAAAATAAACGAATATTTTTTATTAATAACTTTCAATCAAATGTAATTAGTGTAATTGAGCGAGGAAGTTTTGATTATGACTCCTCTGACCTGTGGATAATTTGCAGCCTTTAAATTATTTACTCGGGTTTCCTCAGTATAATGAATCTCATTTTCTCTGCAAAAGCTCTCAAACTGTAAACAAACATTCTATTTTTTTATATCCATGTAAACCTTTGTGGTATTAGTCTTTTTTTAGCAATTGAAAATTTCCCACTTTTTTTTATAATTAAAATATATTTTATTTCTGACTCCAAAATATTGGGGTTTTGTACAAAATAAACAAATGTTTATAATTTTTTCATAATGAGTAGTACCATGTCTTTTCAGTCCTGTATGCGTATTGTTGTATAAAAATGACAAATGATGATCTCATAATTTTTATGTGCTTTGGAACGTTGATGTTGTTGAAAGAAATACGGATTTTTTTTTCTTCTTTAGTATTTGTTGATTTTTCCCAATTCATTCTTTTCTTTTAAAAATTCCATGATTGTTATAATTGCTAGGAGGAATACGAATGAAATCTGGACGAATGTGTTAGGACCGAAATTCGCTGCAACAAACTACTGTTTGTTGCTTATCTCATTGACTGCCGTGTTTCGTTTTTTTCGTGTTTTATCTATTTTTTTTTTTGCTTCTGGTCATTTGATTGGAAGACAGGGGACCCTTGTCACTATCTCATTTTTCCGGGTATATCCCTTAGATCATGTTTCTTACGGGGTAGGTAGCTCTGATTGGTCTCTCCATTGATTTGTTATTGGAAAAGTAAAGAAAGAAACAGAAGGAGAAAGAAAGAAATTAAGTGTTGTCGCTTAAAAAACAAATTCTTAAAATTTATTTTCGTCGTCGTCGTCGTCGTCGTCATTCATGCTGTTGTTATTACCATAATTTTGTTTTTACTATACCTTCACTTTTAGAAATATATAAAGTACTAGCCTGGGTGCCCGGCGTTGCCTGGGTGTTTAGAGGTGTGTGTTGGAGGCGTAGTTATTAAGAAAGTGCAGACAGACGAACGGACGAACAGATGAACGGACGAACGGACGAATGGACAAACGGACAAGAGTGAATTTACAGGTCCACCCTCCTTTTGTCGGGTGACCACAAATTAATTTTTATTTAAACAAGGCACATTGCCTCTGAAGCATAAAGAACTATGGTGAAATACACGGTGACACAGGTGTATCTTCTCAACCTCGAGAACCTTTCTGTTGAACTCGGGAATTTGCATGAATTTCCAGCAGAATCCTTTATCTAACGTACGTGAGTTGCATGCTTTCGTTCCGTCAGCCATAACTGGGTAGAAGTCTTAAGTAATTTGCTGTTATATCAGCTTGCATTTAGGATTGAAACTTCAACCAGTGTCACTTAAAACTGCATTTTGTGACACTCTTATGACGGTTGAAGCTGTGAATTACATAAATAAAGGATTGCGTTCAAGATGCAGTGTAAATTGCCAAGTTTGAAAGAAAGATTCCCAAGTTCGACAACAGACACCTGAAGAGGGTCAGAGGTAACATTGTCTAAAACATTGTTAGGATAACAATCAAGATGATAACACTAGTCCGAATAATTTAAATAATACAAATCAATCCGTTTTGAAGTAGATTGATCTCTGCTCTGTAGAAAAACTAGCAGGGGCACTCAAAATTTCCCGGGAACGTAAGTGATTCTTATATATTTGATACATATTTTTGATTAAACACCATGCACTAAACAGCCTGTTTGCTATATTCTCTCAAGAATTTGGCTGCGGTGAAGCAAAAAAAAAAAAAAATGATATGGAGTAGCGACCTGGTTGTGCCAGGATTGTACCTTATCGATTCCATAGCACCACTTTCAGTTATTGATGTTGGCAACCTTTATAGCTTATATGATAGTTGCATATTTTAAATATGCCAAAATTGTTGTTTTATGGAAATCACTCCAGGCAAGACATGAAGTCACTTGCTATAAGAAGCTAAAAAATAAAAATAAATATTATTTCAAGGTCAAGAACTAGCCAACAATAATTGTTAGACTGGTAAATTCTGACCGAGAAATCAACAATTCTTCCCCCTTTGTCAGACACATTGCTTCTGAAATATAAGGACTAAAGGACAAAATAAAGGAAAGCAGGAGTTACAAGACTGCTGAAAGAAAATCCAAGGTCCACTTTCTATTCTCCATAACTGTCACTCATTTCTGCTCTTACTTATGAATTAAATGTTGAAAAAATGGAACGTGAACTTTGAATGAATAAAAACATTGCGAAAAAAAAAAGCAAACATATTTATTTATGCACAAATTTATAAATGACTGATAATTATCCTAAACTATTCGTTTGAAAATGTTGAATGTGTGGCGTGAGCAAAAGTCTCTCTCGTGGGCAGTCCGTCGATTTCGACGATGACGCGGAGGTCGGTTAGTGTTCGCGTCGAAGGTGCGATGTGAGTCCGATCAGAGCTCTGAAACTCCAGCCGCAGATGTGACACCTGTTGGCAGGAAATCCAGGTAGTGGCGCCCGTAGTCGCACTCTTTTTGCTTCCTCTCTCGGGCAGTCCGTTGATTTCGACGATGACGGCTTCAGCAAGAGCACGACCATCATACTCCAATCGCCTGAGTGCAGAGATCACGCTGCGGCTTCCAGTCCATCAAACCTGCCGGTACGCCCTCACTCCATCGCCACAGGACTTTCACCTCATCTCCCAGCCTAGGCAAAGTAGGAATAAGCAGCTTGCCCAGTACTGCTAGCACCCTTTCTGCTGAAAGCAAAAATACAGCGGCAAAGACGGGCCAGAACACTCTGCACACATGCAATCAACCGCATCGGATGGCTGAGGCAGACCTGGGTTGAGTTGTACATCACTCTTGTTGACTGTGTCGGCACTGCGGTGCTGGTTCATCCGCTGCGCAAGCCATTGGGATTCCTTCCTCATCCGCCAAGAGTATCGTTGACCAGGCTTGGATTTTTGTGACTCTAAATAGGGCAGCTAGTGGGTACTACACTTTGCCCAAGGGTGACCCAGCACTGCAACGACTAAGAGGTAGTGACATTTCCCCCAAGACCCTGGAGCTCCCGCATCAGGGCCTCGTTGCCAGATGTAGTTTTACGTCATACCCAGGACAGTGAGCAAAAGTATGAGTTTTAGAAATGCATGTGTCTCTGTTTGCTTTCTATTAGTGTGTACATGGCAGTCTGTAGTATGTGTGTAGCAGTGTAAGTGACTTCAGTAAGAATTGTGTATATATTACCTTTCAGTATGTGTTCTGCCTTTGTCAGTATGTGTATGCGTGTTACAAAGGATGCATGTGTGTACTATCTTCTGTTAAGTCGTAAGAGCAGAATGGTCATTTGCTTTCCCCATGTCATAGGCCATGAGGGGTAGAGGGTAGTAGGATGTATTCAAATTATTTTCCATTTTATAGTTGGTGATCAGATCAAAAGTGAATTTACGTTTGAGTGCCAAATTAGATTTTCAAGGATGAAGAATGGTTTTGGAATGCGTACAATTACGGTTGCTATTTCCACTTTTTTGGTTAAATATTTCTCTGGGAGTCTTGGTTTTGCATGGAAATGTAATTGCTTTTTTTTGGGAGGAGGGTATTTAATGTCAGAATACTACCTCTTTACAATTGTTTCCGATGGAGCAAAACCCAAATGGCCTTTGGGGCAAGATCACAGTGTAGTATCTGTTCTGATGCCACACTTCAACGTTTCTGTCCTCGGTCAGTGAAGGGGAAATCCTTCATGACTGAGACTATTTTTTATTTTTGTTCTTATCCAGAGTGCCCCTTTTTGGGAGCTGGATTTTCCCCACATTAGAAACTGATTTTGTGTCTAACTCTGCCCTCATGGGGAGGCAAATAAATAAGAACACTTATGAAGCCATTCATTTTCTTGGAGAGTATTTTTCCCTACTGGAAAGCTATGCTTTATCAATTCACAAAATTTAGATGTTTCCATGTTTGAAGGATTTACAACAAAGAAATTACTGGAACTTGTGAGCTAATAATCTGATTGGACTAAATCTTTGGTATGCGTAATTTGAAGGTTAGTACTTAATAAAAATGTACAGATTTTTTAAATAGTGGTACCATTATATGCCACGCTCTAGATTTATTGGTGATTTCTTCTAGTGTGTTTTCACACGTGCTATTGGTCACTAAATATGTGTAAGATTCGGATACCTGTCTATTGTTTAGGCCCTCCTTTAAGTATTTGAAAGAATCATGGAAAACAATGGCTTTGAATATAAATAGATGACTAAGCAAACTGCAATAATCAGTGGCACTTTTGCATTTTCTCATAAGACACATAGAATGATACGAATCAGCCAGATTGCGCAATGAATCACTGGTGCCTGGAGTTATATTTTGGTCCACGTTTTTGTGTTATGGAGAAGGTCCGGGCGAGCGAAAGAATACAATGAGACGATCCCGAGAATAAAGTGGCCTTTTTATTCATGATGCCTGGGATGCGTCAATATTACGTCAATCGTCAATCGGCCAGGGAAGCTAACACCAGAAAAAGACAATAAACAAAGCTGGCGAGATAAAGGTCATTAGGTCAATCGACATGAATAAAAAAGAAGAGAAAAAAGACAGAGAGAGACACAAAAGCGAAATACAGGACGAGACAAAGTTCTGCAAACCCACCTCTCCACTAACTTCGATGTTAGTTGCCATTTGTATTTTGCTGTGTAAATAAACAAAGCTATATTGAAATAATAACAAATGTCTCGTATTCGGTTTGACATGAAGATAACTTTTAGTTTATACAAACAAGAGAACTTGACAATCACAGCGTATCCATATATGTAACATTTGTATTTTCACCGTTGGCAAAATATAGTTATCAAATATACTCGCAACTGTATTTCCAATAACGTCTTGCACCGGCTTATCTTCAGTGGGAAACATACAATATCTCAAAGCTGTACCATTCATATATATATATATATATATAATTATACAACTCACATGACCTTGTAACTAAAATGACCACTTTCCGGTTTACGACATCTGTTTGCGCATGCGCGCATAAAAATTAACCCATAACAACGTAAACAAATAAACACAAATCGCTTCTTTTGCAGATTTTGACCTGCGCACTGAAATATTAACGTTATTATTTCGAAATTATCATTTAACATGGGAAGTGTGGGGGTGTTTTGCAACTATTCATTATTACAACTATACTGTCGCTATTTTCTTACAAAAACAACTTTAACCCGTTGACAAACATAAGAACAATTGTAGTAAAGCCAAGACTACTACTACTACTACTACTACTACTACTACTACTACTACTACTATATCCGTCCATTTTCCTTCCTTCCTTCTTTTTTTATATTTTGTTTATATTTCTAGATACCAAATAGTTGTGTGAGAACGATGAATTTGTTGATACATTTACTAATCTGTTTCGATATTAGTTTTATTTCATTTTATTTATATAAGTTTTATTTCTTTGCTTCAGGTTTTATTAATTATTTTTTTTTTTTAGATTTTTAGTTTCTAGAACTTGGTTAAAGGATTCCAATCTGGGTTTTTCATTCTTATATTTCTCATCGGTAGGTTCATGTGCGTTTTTGCTGCTAAATGACTTTCGTCGGCGTTCGATTCGTAGGAAAATCATGTTTAATTTTCGATTTTTGAGCGATTATTCGGAAAAATAGGTAACTTTTGTTATATACTGGATGGCATGACGGTGATGTCAATTCTATTTTGTTGTCGTTCGTCTTAGGAAGAGTCTTAGTGTTTCATCTAGAGCCAGGGTACATTCTATTGCATTAGCACCAAGCCTGTAATTAAATTATCAGAGATTTTTGAATATCTCGATAGATAGAGAGATAGTTTGTTTGACATTTATACACATATACTTGTTGTAAGCGTCTTTGATTAGAATTACCCTGTTCATTTCAATGAATAACGAGACACTTGTTATAAACAACTTGGTTTATTTGACAAACATTCATATATACACAATGCGGCGGTGGAGTGAAGAGGTGATGGTGGGAGAGATGTGGTTGCGAACATTACAGGCAGTTTCTCGTCGTCTGTGTCTCGTTTTTCTCTCCGCGTCTCTTTGCCTGTTTTTTGTTTATCATTTCTCTTTTATGGATATTCGACCTCGTAACCCATTAACCAATTTACGTCATCGACCCATATTCTGACCCTCTCAGTGTTTGATTTTGGTCTTACCTGCGGCCGAATTACGTCATCTCATTCCCGGGTTTCATTTTTGTCGGTCAGGGTTTAAGTTCGTTCGAACTTTGCTCCATTCAACGGCCTGACCCATAAAACGACTTGCGTCATAGGACCAGGTCATCCAATTCCAGGTTCCATTTTTGATTACACAGATTTCGAGTTCATTCGCACCTTGCCTCTCTCTTACACGAATAAGGAGGATTTTTTTATTCATGTTTGAGTGATCCGTCCGTGATTTTTCATCTTAATATACTTTCATAGAAATGTTTCTGTTATGTAAAAAAAAAAGAAGCACTTTTCTTTACGTCACAAGTGTCACGCTCATACATGAATTCCATAGCTAATATAACATACTGACCCAACGGGTCACGGGTAGTCTAGTACATATATATATATATATATATATATATATATATATATATATATATATATATATATATACGGTATAATCACGTAGACACCGGTTCTCATGAGATCACCGAAGTTAAGCAATGTTGAGCCTAGCTGGTACCAGATGGATGACCATTTGAGAATTCTAGGCACTGCAGGTGCTCTCCGCTCATCTCGGTATTATTTCCAGTCATCCTGAACTTCTACTTGCCACTAGTATTTAACAATGTCGACTCAGGAGAGGTGTGATTGGAGATTGCGCCATTCTTGCCACAAAAATTTCATGCGCAGGTACCCTTACAGTGGGTATCCGTAGTCTGTTAAGACTGAAGGCTGAAGGAAGACATATATCATTCATATGTTACAACCCAGTTTTCAGGGTTGAACAAATGAATGCTGTTTAGTTAAAAGCTAAAAACGACAAGTTAGCATAGGATTGGATATCATAGTAGCCCCAATGTCATAGCAACAACCATTTGTCCCATCACTACCAGTTTCCAGTTATGAGGTTCGCTTTTGTTTCAGTTCTGTAAGAGAATGGTTTACATTCTATTGTTTTCTTGTACCAGACGTAGAATGACGCGAATCTGCAAGATGGTGCGATGAGACAGCTCTTATATGTTGTCCACGTTTTTGTAATGTTCTTTTGTGACATATTACATAGGATTATCATATGTTTGTGACATATTACATAAGATTATCATATATTTGTGACATATTGCATAAGATTATCATATGTTTGTGACAAATTACATAAGATTATCATATGTTTGTGACATATTACATAATATTATCATATGTTTGTGACATATTACATAAGATTATCATATGTTTGTGACATATTACATAAGATTATCATATGTTTGTGACATATTACATAAGATTATCATATGTTTGTGACATATTGCATACGATTATCATATGTTTGTGACAAATTACATAAGATTATCATATGTTTGTGACATATTACATAAGATTATCATATGTTTGTGACATATTACATAAGATTATCATATGTTTGTGACATATTACATAAGATTATCATATGTTTGTGACAAAATACATAAGGTTATCATATGTTTGTGACATATTACATAGGATTATCATATGTTTGTGACATATTACATAAGATTATCATATGTTTGTGACATATTACATAAGATTATCATATGTTTGCGACATATTACATAGGATTATCATATGTTTGTGACATATTACATAAGATTATCATATGTTTGTGACATATTACATAGGATTATCATATGTTTGTGACATATTATATAAGATTATCATATGTTTGTGACATATTACATAGGATTATCATATGTTTGTGACATATTACATAGGATTATCATATGTTTGTGACATATTACATAGGATTATCATGACAATATCAAAGTAACTCCGCTTTACATTACCACATAAAATAAAGTTTGAAAGAAATATGGGCAGTCTGTGAACAAATAATTAAAGTGGAATTATGGAGAGAGATTGAGAGGGGGGAGAAAGAGAAGGAGAGAGAGAGCGAGATAGGGAGAGAGGGAGAGAGGGAGAGAGAAAGAGAGAGAGGGAGAGAGAGGGAGAGAGAGGGAACGGGAGAAGAAAGAGAGAGATAACGGGAAAAGAAAGAGAGAGAGAAAGAGAGAGAGAACGGGAGATGAAAGAGAGAAAGAGAACGGGAGAATAAGAAAGAGAGAGCGAGAGAAAGAGAGAGAGAGAGAGGGGGAGAGAACGGGAGAAGAAAGAGAGAGAGAGAGAACGGGAGAAGAAAATAAGAGAGAACGGGAAAAGAAAGAGAGAGAGAACGGGAGAAGAAAAAGAGAGATAGGACGAGAGAAGAAAGAGAGAGAAAGAGAGAGAGAGAGAGAGAGAAAGAGAGAGAGAGAGAACGGGAGAAGAAAGAGAGAGAGAAAGAGAACGGGAGAAGAAAGAGAGAGAGAAAGAGAACGAGAGAATAAAGAAAGAAAGAGAGAGAGAGAGAGAAAGAGAGAGAGAGAGAGAACGGGAGAAGAAAGAGAGAGAGAAAGAGAACGGGAGAAGAAAGAGAGAGAGAGAAAGAGAACGAGAGAATAAAGAAAGAAAGAGAGAGAGAGAGAGAAAGAGAGAGGGAGAGAGAACGGGAGAAGAAAGGTAATAGAACGTACAAGTTGTGAATTTAATGAAGTCAACAGCCAGATCAGTAACGGAAGCCTGATCAAGTGGGAATAAGTCTGGCAACATGTTAAATGTCACTGCTTTCAATATAATTCTCTTCAAAAGAATAATGACAGTGCGGCTCAAACAATAAAGTCGTGCACACACAGAAAAGAAAACCTCAAACAAAATTCTAATCATGAAACCTCTTCAAAAATCTCATTAATCTGAAAAACCAGAACAACATGACAAAATGTCACATTCAATTTAAACTTTTTTCTTGCCATGATGAAGAAATCCACATAAAATATGACAGAAACATGTTGACACACTGTTTCTCATTAAATCATCAAAGTTAAGCAACGTTGAGGCAATACTAGATACTAGTGACATATTTGGTGTCTTTAATGCGCTGAAGCAGGTCAGCTGTGACAGATCGCCGGGACTCGATGATCTGCCATATGAACTGCATTTGAGGTTGTCGCCCATGTTTCTGCCTCTTCTAACGGATGCGTTCAACCATTGGTTTGCTCAGGGATCCATCCCGGGGCAAATCACCAAGTGAGTGATCACATTACTGAGGAAAGGTGACGGGCATGGCGGGAACAGTTAGACGATTACAGACCCATAACTCTGTTATTGAAGATTCGGGCAAAGATCCTGTTGAATCGGTTGCAGGTTGTCATCGGCGAGTTGGTTGAACTGGAACGGTGTGAAGATCGATTTCAAACAACTTGCACATGATCCGCACGATCTAGAGGGAGGGATAGATGACGACAAAGAAGCCGCGCTGATCAATTTAGATCAGTTCAAAGCGTTCGATAGGGTCGACCATCGTTTCCTGGCATCTGTCTTAGAGGCCGCCAGTTTTAAACTGAACTTCTGCAAGTGGATCTCTGTGATATATCGACAGCCCATGGCTGTTATACTAGTGACATATTTGGGTTATTTTATAACACACATAGAATGAAACGAATCAGCAAGATCGCGCAATGAGTCAGGTTTTCAAAATAAGGTATATATATTGGTGGAGGCCTTTTGCAGAATATGTATTTAGGTAAGCTGTTATGTATAAAACCATGACCATCGTCATAGATGGCCTGTCAGCTGAAAAATGACGTAATCGCAATAGGTCTTAGCAAGCAAGATAAGTGGAACACAGATTGTCGATAATGAGCAGACATGTTTTCCCAGAAAGCGCTAGAAAACTTCAAAATTGGATTAAAAAAGATAAACATGATACCTTGTACTGAAACTCATCCAATATTAATAATGAAAATATTAATAATAAAAAACGAATTGAAAGGGAGAAAAGTTGTTAAAAAGTTTAAAAAGAAAAGGAATACGATTTGATTTGTATGAAACTGAAGTTTATTCAGTAGAAATAAATAAAAAGGAACAATAAATATTTTTTAAATAAAAAAAAAAGAATATTTTAAAAATCAAAACTGAAAAACAAACGATAAATCAGTTTAACTGAAATACGAACAATAATTTAGTTTAACTGAAAAACGAACAATAAATTAGTTTAACTGAAAAACGAACAATAAATTGGTTTAACGAACAATAAATTAGTTTAATTGAATAACGAACAATTAGTTTAACCGAATATCAAACAATAAGTTAAAAATTAAATTCAAACAAATGTTAGTATAAACAAAGTTACTAAGGCATAAATATTTCAAACATTGAATATTAAAACTTTTCAAAAATCTGTTGTAGAATTTAATTAAAAGTTTGAATTTTTCTTTTTCTGATATTTTTTTTACTAATATCGTCATTCTCTTTACGACAAAAATTGTTTATAAGGGAATTCTATGAACTCCATATCAGCATTTTTTTCAATTTGCTGAATAGTGTGACCCTCATCACAAAAGTCAAAATGAAATAATCGATTTTGATCAGCCAAAATATTTAAAGTTATGTACATGACTAATTTCCTCTGATGAATCGAATGTAAAAAAGAATCGCATTTTGTAAGTTTGTTTATAACTATATAATTATATAAGACAAAATTATTAGTTATATCATTTGGGTATAGCAGAGAACCCTGTTAATAGCCTGAAAATAGCTGTTTAATTCAGCTATTTCTCCAACAGCCTCTCTCCCTGATATTAAATTTTTGCAGCTATTGCATTTCAGTTTTTTGAAAACTGCGTGACAGCAATAACCTGCTAAGTACAATATAACAGGAAGTACTTCCTTGCATTGATTAACATCATCTTCTGTTACATCTATGTTAAATTTATAAACATGTAACTCTTGTCCTTTGTCATTTCATCCCAGTTAGTTTCTTTTAAAATTTTCAATTCAATAGCTCGATTATTAATTGGTAAGCTCAATTTTAAAACTGACAACATTCTGAGTTTTTTTTTCACATTCATACACCTGACGTATCGATATATTATACTGATCTCCACTAAGTTTTCGATACTGGCCAAACTTTGCCTCAAGGTTATCTGTCTGAAACTTTCCTGGTAATATATACACCATGTTCAGTACATTTATACAATATTTAGTCAATTCTAAAATTGCGTAAGTAATATGCTGCAAAGCAGTATATGTTTCCTTTGTTTACTTACCAGTTCTTCCAGGAATGCTATTCCAAGTTTCTAACAAGTCACAGAACACATTTAGGAAACTATAATTATCATTATTTAATGTAAGTGGATTAGCATATTTATTACGAAGTCGACAACCTTTATACGGTGTTTTCACATTCAGTATTGTCCACTAAATATAAAATATTTGAATGCATTCTGCGATTTCTGCATAATTTGGCAAGGATTCCTGTTTTCCTAAGGTTAGCAAACCTTGAATAGTATATTCGTTGAAAATTTGCAAAATCAAATTAACATTTTGCCTTTCAAAAGTAGTCGGAGAAAGAGCTTTTGAAGTCAACTTATAACAATATTTCACAAGTTTAGTCATGAGACACGTGACCAAATTTCAACAGACCGATGTTCATGACGTCACCAGACTAAATTATAGTCGTCGCTAGGCCATCATATTACGGTAGCTACGATAAAACTCCAGAGAGCTGAACGCCACTGCTTTGTAGTTTAAGTTCATCACTTGGTAAAGTGTAGCACCTATTAGCCTCCTTCTAATATTTCAACGGGTTACCATCTAAGCAGACGATGAAGCTCCTCGGTTGTGGTAAAGGCTATCCATCTCTGAGAAGAAAACTCTGATGCATTCGCTCCCATCATAAAAATCCGATAGAAAGAGTCTGTTAGTCATGTAAGGCAATTATCAAGTGTTGGTGCCACAAAATAAAACACTGCTTTCAATTTGTCATAAGCCAGCTCGGAAGCCAGCTCGGAAGTAGTAAGGCTTAGAAAATTGTCATGAGCATGCTTCTGTCAGTGCAGAATCTGGTCTAACCGAATATAACACAACATAATTAAGATGACAGAAAACACTGTTATACAAACGTTAAAGTTTATGTGACATGACTGTCTGAAAACGGGGAGGGGGGACTTAAAATTCACTAAAGAGAAAACGGGCAGACGTGATTCTTTATTAAATATTAGTGTGCCGGGGCGACAGCAAAAATCCTTGCTGATAAAAAAGAATAATATAATATATGATTTTGTTTAATCCATCAACAATATCATTTTAAAAGTTGAACGAAAATATATTCTGTGGGCCGGTGCAAATAGGTGATGACTCAGGCTTTGGGAAAGAAATGTTCACACTTTGGGTACAATTACCTCGACCATGGGATCACGTACCTGATCCCAGAGTCATGAGAACCCGCTCGCAAAACTCGCAAGTGCAACTTGTGCGGAATCCCCACTTTCTGAGGAGACCAATCGAAACATGCCGGAAGTTGACACTGTAGTAGGTGATTGGTTATAGAATTTACCCCACTTCACCCCACCCCGACATATATAACTGAGTGCAGACCAAGGAATGGCAGATGAGAAGATGAGATAAGTTGTTTATGAGACATGAGATTGATTGAGCTTGAGACAGCTGCGGGTCGAATTATCGCTCCTCCCTCTCCACGACTCCCTGTTTCGCCGACACTGAACTGCTAAAAGAAAGAGAGAAAGCATAAAGATTAATTATCAACTTAGAGAAGTCGTAACTTGTACGGACTCATTAACTATTGTGCTGTAAGGAACAATTGTACATATATCTATTTTTTTAATTTAATAAGTAGGCTAGAAAGAAAACGAGTTTGTTCTTTTGCCTTGTGAATTGAATTATCTAGCTGCCGGAAAGCGAATTGTTGAGTTACCATTTTTTTTCCTTAGCTACGACCAACTGGCGAGGCGACAGCATATCAACCCTGACACGATGAGAACTCACAAAAATCCAGCAGCGATTGAAGTCTGACCAGTGCGACCAATGGGATCCTGCTGCATAAAAATTTCATATCTGATCACCATTGACAAGAATAGTGGCTTGGACGAGATCAGAGGTCACATTCCCCCAAACTGTTGTAAGTGATGGAATAAAGTCAATGACATATGGTAGTTATAGTGACAAATTGAGTTTCAAAGGTATGTCACAATTTTGCAAACAGACATTGTCCTTATGTCAAAGCTCACTGGGTAGGCTTTTCTTCTGATATTAATGATCTGATGCAAAGATCGATTGATAATGTTCTCTGAGTAAGGCATTTCCAAGTGTAAGCTGACTGTAGAATAAGGCATATATCAGCAGAGGTTGGCTTCAGAGTAAAGCATCCTCCAGTAGAGGTTGAATGCAGAGTATATCTTGGTGAAGACTAACTTTAAATTAATACATTTCTCTGTTGGGGAGTAAAGCAGCTCCCAGCAGAGGCTGGCTACAGTGGAAAACATCTCTTGGTGAAGGTTTTCTGTAGAGACAGTGATTCTGATAGAGGTTAGCTTCAGAGTAATTGAAGTATATTCTGATAAAGTTTAGCTTCAGAGTAAGGCATTGCCCAATGAACGCTGACTACAAATTAAGGTATCTCTTGATTGCGGCTTGCTACAGAATAAAGTATATATATTGGTGGAGGCCTTCTGCAGAGTAAGGTATTTCTTGGTTGTAGTTATATTTATAAATTTAGCTCGTGTAGTGTTATCAACAGTCTGATTTCTCTTTCCTCTGATTTTAATAGTGCCCCTTCTTTTTATTGTGTTATATAAGAGTGATAATATAGAAGAGAAGGAGAAATGCTTCCATGTCTTTTGCCTTTTTTTTTTTGTTCCTTTATTTCTCCAGACCTTTGGACATTTCTTTCTGGAATCCCCCTAGTTGATTAAAAAAAGTGATATAAAACTATATAGCTTTTGTTTTAATTTTATATACAGATGCGTCCTCCCTGGAGATGGAAAGAAAGATATACAGAAAATATGTGCATCCCCTATCCGTCTTTAGAGACAACCAACTGTCAAATTTCACTATCCTATCATCTATTGGTTCTTCTGACATTCTCCTGATGCATCGCCACCTTTTATTATCTTCCAACTCTTTATGCAGTTTTAAAATCAGATGTTTTTTCTTGAATTCACATAAAATTTTGACCTTGTCTAAAATCTCCAATATTTTTATATATCAAAATATTTATTTCATAAAAGTACAAGTGAAGCATGAGTACAGAATGAACGAAGCATACAAAAATGACTAAGTTCAGCATTTGCCCCCCCCCATCCTCATTTAGCCTCAAAAGTCCCTAGTGGACGTCAAATCCTGGTAAAAATGAACAAACGAGGCAGTTTTAGCCCTTAACATATGTAAATTTGAGTCCTGCACCATGCAAAAAAAGAAATGACTAAGTCCCTTTAGACCTAAAAGTCCCCAAGGCCTTAACATATTTAAATTTGAGTTCAGCACCATGCAAAACTGCTAAATAGACACACTCAGAAAATTTTGGACAAATATAGTAAAATAGTCCCAAAAATGGAGTGTTTTTATTAGTTCTTGAGTTATCGCAAAGTATAGACACCAAGAGACCCAAGAGTTATCGCAAAGTATAGACAAAAAAATTATATAGAAATCAGTTAGTTACAACTTTTCAGAAAGTTTTATAAAAACCCAAGGCATCATTTTTCTTTAATGAGCAAAAAAGTGTCAATTTTAGCCATTTTAACCCTAGGGGGCGGGGCAACTGGAGTTTTCCCGGAAAATCCGTTCTGTTACTTTTTCACTCATATGATGTTTAATGTTTGTGCAAAATTTCAAAAAACTTTCAAGGCATAGTTATTGAGAAAAGTGCGGACAGATGAATGGACACACAGATGAACGGACGAACAGACAAGGGTGAATTCACATGCCCACCCTCCTTTTGTCGGGGGGACCAATATAACAAATTCTAAATGAAGAGTTTAAAACATACTATTGAATTATTTAAGAATAACAAAATATCAAAAGGAAAATGGCCGCAATACATAAAAAATTATAGAGATTCTACGTAAGTAGCAATTTAGTTTGCTAGTGTAAATTTTCGCAAACGTAACATTTAGTGCATGTCAGGGTGACCTCGATCTGCAAATAGAATCGTACCTGGAAACAGGTGAGTATGGACAAAGCATGGGCAACAAAGGTCAAAACACGGTAGACAAAACACAGTCGAACGATGGCAAATGATATCACGTTTTCAAGAGAGACAACTAAGGTTTTCAGTTAATTCTCTCTGGGAAGCCATACAAACGCGACACAGTCAAAATATAGAATAATCTAAGGCGAATGTTTCTTCAATGCCCGTCCGTCTGCGTTGCTCATTTCTTAAGTTAACAAGTTAAGTTTAAGAAGTAAATAATTTATACTCCAAGATTTTTTTTGTGTATTGATATTCATATTAAAATTTTTTTTCTATTTATTTCTTCGTGGATTTTTTTTCTATTTATTTCTTCGTGGATTTGCAGTCAATAGCTAAAGACCTAGCTAATTTGTATATTCTTTTAAACATTCATTTTAATTAATTCCTTATAAGTTTTTTCGGTTTACTTATGGGATCTTTAGTTAACTATTGCGTATAATATTAATGCAGATATTCTGCATGGTTTATGCTTGCATAATATTTGCGTAAAAAGTTTATAGTAAGCACAAAACTATTTCTATATATATTATGTATGCGTTTATATTTCTGTTTAAAAAGAGTTTGCCTACCAAACTCCTTCTTGAGTTTTTGGTCTACAGACATGAGACTTAATATATATGGTATTCGAACCCATGCAAAACTTTATATTTGGGTTTTAACCGGGGAAAATCGGTGCAAATGTGTGAAAATTAAAGAAATGGAATTTTCCAGGTGAAGGTCGAATGACGGCATTACGAATATGCATGTGTAACGTAATAGCAATTTTTTATGTTTTAATATTTAGCCTTGCAGCAAATATGTCTTCATTGCTCAGGCATTAGCGTCAAAGAAAAAATAAATCGTAAGCTAAACGTTTTGGTTTCGATTCTTGGGGGTGACGCATGAGTTATTTTTTTAAATTCTTAAATCATTACTATATATTGGGTCCAATAAAATATAATATTAAATACGACATCTGCATTAATCAAAATCTATTTAAGCGTATTTTACGACCGGGCAATGCCGCACGGCATACTAGTTATGTATATAAGGTAACAGCCCTCTCCTCCAAGTTAATTGATGTAAATATATTTATTAACAAACGGTACCAGCATAAATCTGTTAGTCAATCATTTATGACAAATATTAGTTCGTGTTCTTAAGAACTCAACAATAATTTTCATCGATGTCATCGATTTTAATATTTTATACTGATCGACAAAGCTCAAAATTTCTCCCTATCTAGCATATTGGAGAGCGAAATAACAAACAGCCGCTAGCGTAAGAAGCAATGCTCTTTGTGTAAACAAATAGAGCTTAGGCGTTTAGACAATGTTTAAATATTGTAATTTCGCATACCGATCTCAGCAGCAGTCAGATAGCGTAATGGTGAGAAGCGCTGACTGTCGAATCAGCGGTTGATTTTCAATCCTGGTTTGAAGTAGTTGCTAGTCTCACCGCACTGATGAGCTGTAATACAACGAAATAGTACTGTATGTGGAGAAAGTGGATATATATATATATATATATATATATATATATATATATATATATATATATATATATATATATATATATATATATATATGGTTCTCGTCAGATCACCCAAGTTAAGCCTGGTTAGTACCAGATGGGTGGCATTTGTTTCTAGTCGTTTTGTACACTTCACTTACCACTGGTATTTAACAATATCGACTGTGGTTGGGGATTGCGCACCTGCTGCCAATAAGACTTCCACGCGCAGGCACCCTTTCGGGGGTAACCATAGTCTATCAAAGGGGCTCCCTCAGTCTACACATATATGGATCTACTTCCTAGATACATCCGTTAATATAAGAAAAGTGCTCAACTTCTGTATCCGATTTTAACAAAATACTTCATGATTTTTTGCATACCATTTTAGAATAAAAAAAAATGAGATGAGTTTATTGATTGAAAGAAGGAATACTCCAGGTGGTTTCATAAATAAATAACAAATTATCATTTCACATCCGGATAATTCATTATTTCGACACAATATGACTTCGCTTTTATTGTTTTTTTTTTTTAATTCAATGATTTTTTTTTAAATATTAATATAACGCGTAACCTTTTTGGTACTTATGTAGACTAAAGACTGTGCTATCGTCGGGATTTTCCAGGTTGTTTACGTTAAATGCCGAAAGATGATGAAATGCTAAGCCAATGAAATCGCAGCAGTCAACGTCATTTAAGAAAACATTTATTTGCTATCATTGGTTTATTATATAAGAAAAACTAGATATTTATCTTGATTTGAAAAATAAATAAATAAATAAATAAATAAACAAACACCAAGAAAGACAAAAAAAGAAAAAATATATAAAAAAAATCAAAAACATGTTATATGTCATACAAAATATATATATTTATCCATGAAAGTTGCTTAAATTTCGTAAAATATTTTCAGTAATTATTCATTGCATTTTCGTCGTGACACCAAAAAAGAATATTGTTTTCGCTTTTGCAATTAATTTTTCTCATTGAATTCAATGAAAAAAATTAGTTGTAAAACACATATAATAACAGAAATAATATATTTTTCCTTGGAAAACTTGGACAACCTTAGCATGAAAAAAAAAAAAAATACAAGAAACTTTCGTTTGGCACCTTTTAGCATTTTGCGTAAACTGTCCGGAAAATTCCACCGATAGAAATGTTTATTATTTTCTAAGCATGTTGTTTAATTTTGTGGAGAAATGCTTAGGATTTGCGTTCGAAAGTTATTTCCCACAAATTTGCTACTAATGGTCAGACTTGATTTAGTTATGACTTATAAATTTTAAACAAAACCTTCCCCAACACACACGCGCGCGCGTCATCGGCCAGGCAAAATAGTCATTTTAATCTTCTGTTAATAATTGAAGTAAAAGAATGTATAACTTCATCACTTCTAAAATATTGGAAAGAAATTGTAAGCCTTTAAACTGTCGACTAAAAAGTCAATAAACTTAACTTTAAAATTCTTAGCAAATACACATGTAGTAAAATATTGATAGCTATGGAAACTATCCAGCACTACTCTCCTAGCCTACTAACCTTGGATAGTTATTTAAATATATATATATTTCAGTATTGAAAGATAATCTAGTATATCCGCCGTAGTTAAAAAATATAACGACACGCTGACGTATATGAAAATATATCTTTACCATCGGTGGCGGTGAAGGCATCTAGGTTAGTAAGGAAGGAAGACGCATGCGCGGAAATTCAATTGGTGGTTTTCTTGGATCCAAGTCTTCAACCGGAAATTGACATCGTCAAACACTCGCATTGTTAATGTTTTATTGGGCGATTCAGTGTTTCCTTACGTCACTTTTTGCAAGTGGTTCCAGTCAACAATGATTTTATTTTTGACAATCTACCATTTTTTTCTGGTCAGGTGCCCGATTGCGACTATCGATTATTTTATTTTTGACAATCAATCATATATTGTTGTCTTCTTTTGACCAGGTGAGTATCCCGCTGGATCATCGAAGTTAAGTAACATTGAGCCTGGTCAGTACTAAATGGGTGACTATGTGGGACTTCACAGGTTCTGTATGTGCTCTCTGCTTATCTCGGCATTGTTTCCAGTCGTCCTAGTCTTCTCCTTGCCACTGGACTCTCGATTCAGGAGAGGTGGGCTTAGAGATTACGCGACCCTTGCCTCACAATTACACGCGCAACTGCCCTTACAGGAGTATTCTTTGTCTTTTGAGACTGAACGGAGGCACGATCGATCCATGCTAAATGCACGTACTTCTCTCAAATGATCTTATTTTTGTATATCCGGTCTGGATATTTAACAATACTACATTATATTATTTGATTGGAATTCATTATTGAAATGAGTATTATTTATTAATTGATTTATTGCCGATTATTATTTTCATCTTTCTTAGATGTTGTTTCACGACGTTTTTGCCAACCATTCCTCTGGCCTTTATCAGGTGGTAAACACGATGGGATCGGAACTCTGAATCGCCGAACTGCATTCATAGCAATTACTGCCATCCACAGTTGTTGTCGTCTCACCAACTAAGAAAGATGGGGATAATAGTCTGCAATAAAAAATAAATGAATAAATAATATTCATCTCAATATGAATTCCAATCAAAATAATATATATATACCATTCGGTACGGACCCAACCATGAAAGATCAGATAATAAATAAACGTGGATTTATAAGACCAAGAAATCCCGCATTTATCGCTCTTCGGGACTCGTGGCACAGTGGATAGAGACGTTGAATCTCTACGGTTCCAGGTGAGAATTGTCTGAGAATAGCGGTTTCAATCTTACCCAAAGCAGGCCAGAGGCTTACCTGGCCAAAAACGTGGTAAGAAGACAACAACTATGCATGACAGTAATTGCTGAGAATGCAGTTAGGAGATTCGAAGTTCCTATTCCGTCCCGGTTACCACCTGACGAAGGCTAGAGGAATAGTTGGCCGAAACGTCGTGAAACAACAACTAAGAAAGATGAGGATGATAGTCCGCAATAAATAAATTAATACTACATTACTTTGAACTAGTATATTAAACTGACGTGAGCATCAAGCGATAGTAAGAGGATAGTTTCGGCTTCAGACAGACGGTTATCAACTTTCCATTAGTGATTTTATGAGTCTTTCAGTCTTTTAACAAAAGTATTTTTTTTCAACAATCTGTTGTTCGAAGTAGTGCACGTTTTTTTTTTCTTTTGAAAGTGTATCATCATCATCGTCATCATTATCATCATCATCATAGAAAAATAAGCAACCATTAAATTGTATTGTTAGATTAAGTCTCATTAGCAATCATTAAGCCCACTTTATTTCTTTGAATCTTTGCACTTTACCAACTTAAATTGAAGAACAGCAAAAACGTTTGCACAACCCCACCCCCATTCCTAATCTATTTCTACTCTTTCCACACCTACACGCTTCTTCATGCGATGGATAATATATATATATATATATGTTTTTATTTGTTTTTGATAGCGATACTTTTTAAATGAATTCAATTATTCATACGAAATTGCATTTTTACCTAGATGCGAGAATTTTCCCTTTGACCAATTTGGTACCCCCTTAAATGGGGAACGGCATATATATTATTTTTAAAATATAATTATCCACTGACACGTGTTTCATCGTCTACGAGTCATCAGAGTGGCTGAATCTCTCTCTCTCTCTCTCTCTCTCTCTCTCTCTCTCTCTCTCTCTCTCTATATATATATATATATATATATATATATATATATATATATATATATATATATTCTTTTAATGGACACTTATCACATCTAGAAGCTTATGTCTACATCTATTACTAAGCTGTTTCTCTAAGCCATCTTTTTTCTTATATGTTTTAATCGCACAAAATACGTGCTAAAATGTTCCATAGGTTTGGATTTCAGATACGCTTAAACACAGAATTCTGGCACTAGTGCGAAGGGAAAACTTTTTTGGCTTTCAGTTGGGATATTTGGAGAATGCATAGCAGGGGCAGACAAGCGTACTTCAAGGGCAGAAAACTCTATCAATCATGTTCTGCAAAACAATCAAAGCAAACACCATGAATACATATTGGAGATATAAACAATTTGAATCATAAATAAGAAAAACAAAACTTTTTTCCTAAATTATTGGATTCGGTATTAAAAGGGTTGATAAGGCGTAAAACAAAAACAAACAACCAACAACAAATAAACCCTCCCGTCTCTCTCTCTCTGTCTTTCTTTCTCTCTCTCTCTCTCTCTCTCTCTCTCTCTCTTTCTGTTTATTAACAACCAAAGCTATAAACAAAAATGGGAACAATTCATTGTAAAAAAAGTTATATCACCAAAAATATTAATACTATTTAAAATATAACTGAATGGAAAATAAAAATAAAAATAAAAAGGATAAGATAGATAGATACATAGATAGATTATAGAAAGAGAGAGAGAGAGAGAGAGAGAGAGAGAGAGAGAGGGAGAGAAAAAAGAGAGAGAAGATATAGCGAATAGAATATGGGATAATTCTTGTTTTTGTCTTTGTATTTTCTACTAGCAGGGAGATCCGACGTTGCCCGGGATTGAATGATGATCAGCGAATGTTTCACACTCCCATATTTTTTTATTTTTTTTTTTTGCTATCGAAATCAGTGAAATCACCCATTTTTCAATCAAATCGATTGATTGCTTGCTCTAGTTGGAAACCCATTGCGTTTCGTGCGGGAGGAAGCTTCACATACCTCCCTATATCATTTAAAAGAACCTACTGTTGATTTTATATGCCGGGCTTTTCTGCTTGTATAGTTATAAAATTTTTTAAATGCACATGTGATGTTAGGCTATATGAGGTGTTAAATTTGGTCAAAATCGCATGTTCTTGCTTTCATCAGATTTTTGGATTATCGATTATCGATACTTATTGAAACATTCCGATACAAAACCTATCTAAGAACACTGCCAGACACATAGAATACATTTATGAGGGATTTTATAAAAATCGGCCCAGCCGTTTTGGAGTCTGTGGAGAACGAACTCTCTCACACATACACACAGGTCCTTTTAAATAACAGATAGACAGACAGACAGACAGATAGATAGATGACTTTTATGTAATGCATAGATTTTACTTGTATATAATTATATAAAAGTTAAATATCTATCTTCTTTTAACCAAATAAGTATCTATCTATCTATCTGCATATCTAATATATATATATATATATATATATATATATATATATATATATATATATATATAGAGAGAGAGAGAGAGAGAGAGAGAGAGAGAGAGAGAGAGAGAGAGAGATAAAAAGAAATTTAATTTTTTTCCTGATTCAAACAATTTAACCCGAGCTCAATGGTGATCCAGTGGGTCACATTTATTTTTATATTAACATTGAAATACAGATTCTTCTTGGATCACCAAAATTTAGCACTATTGAGTATAGTCATTGCTGAGTTTGGTAATTTTCTGATAACACCAGATGCCATACATCTGGATGTAGCAAGTGCCTGTAATGATCTTTTTTGTGATAACCTTGAAAAAAAAATATTAATCGGTTTACCTTCCCATTAGCTATAAGTGAAATACTAGAGAAGACTAAACTGTCAAGCCTTGGCAGAGCAACAAATCTACAAAGATGGAAAATTCTGAAATAATACCAGTTTTTTTGTTTACTTCAGCATTGCTTTCAATTATCTTGGATTTTTTTTTACTATGGGGTTGTTGGAAATAAAACTTGATTAGAGCGACCGCTTGCACACTAATATCGACACACAGCCATAGACACTGTCCTCGAGTGTCTAAGGTCTCTCTGTACAGGGGTTTGTCAGAACAACCTGGCATGAGGATACTTTTCCTTAGAAGTAGACCCTGACCAAATATTCAAAATCACATAGTATTCGCTTCCCAAATAAGATCTCCTCGCTATGGCTAACCCATAGCTTTTACGAGGAATGGTGCACCTTCTCCAAGTGATGTTACCTCAAGTAACAGCACGAAACTGGATACTCCACCAGACTAGATAAATTCTTGTCCTGGAATTCAGTAAGACCAAGAGACCAAAATAAAAGATATAATACAATATATGAAAATGGTTCATTGGGGAGAGGAAAATTGTGTTCTAAACTTCTTTATTAACTCAGTGTTTGAAAAATAAAGAACTTAAGTGGAACATTCGAATATCTATGTATCTCATATAGACTTCAAGTGTTAGCCCCAGGTATTGAGTCCCTTGATTTCTGAGAACTTCAACTGATGTAAAATAAAACAAAAAAGCCAACAGGACTCCTATGAAGCAAAAAGTTGTTTTTTTAGAGTTTTGTTGAAATATTGAGAGGAAAATTCAACTGACGCAGGCAATCTCTCCCAAGCAGCAATAAACATGAATTATAGAATGATATTTCATATG
>NC_136489.1:125798338-125813338 GCF_053919585.1 Euprymna scolopes
ATATATTATAATATAATATAATATAATATATTATAATATAATATAATATAATATATTATAATATAATATAATATAATATAATATAATATAATATAATATAATATATTATATTATAATATAATATAATATAATATATTATAATATAATATAATATAATATATTATAATATAATATAATATAATATATTATAATATAATATAATATAATATATTATAATATAATATAATATAATATAATATAATATAATATAATATAAAGCTAGAATTCTTTATGGATCTTTATTGAATTTTGAAATATTTTAATTTGATAAATGTTTCATAATAATCAAGATATCTGAAATTTAGAAAAAAATTCTAATGTACAAAATGACATCTTTTTTTCTTTCACAAAATGTACTTTTAATTGCTTACACATGTGAAGCAATTAACGTATACAAATTTCTTGTCTTTATTTGGTCTTGTTCTTATTAAGATTTTTCTTTTTTCTTTTCAGTTGACTATTTAGTGTTTTGCTTTTCTTTATATCTTATTACAATGTTTTGGCCATCTATCATTTCATTACAATCTCTCGTAGTATAAGATTTTTTTTAACTAGTGATATGTCATGTTGAATACCATTGGTACGTATGCGCGAGAGCAAAATGCTACACAAGTTCGTTTTTAATGTGTAGGAAAACCGGCTCCCAAAAAAGGGGCACTTTGGAAGTAGGCAAAAATTAAAAAATAAAATTTCTTTAGTACAGAACGCTTTCCTCTACATTGACTAAAGACGAATAAACTTGATTATAGCATCTGAACAGATACTACATAGCTGAATACAATTTGTTGTTGTTTTTTTATATTTTACAAATTTAGAAACAAAAACTGTAAAACCTTAACTGGCTAGACGGTGTCGATCTATAGGGGCTCCATTCTCTATCATGTAGAAAGAGCGCCAGTGGTAGTCATCAATTATTATCTTGTGGAGAAACCTCCCTGCTAGGTGATTTGGTTACGCACTGATCCATCAGCTTGCAGGGCGCATTGAATACATCTGTACCTTGAAGAACTACTTCAGCCCCTTTGGGAATCACGTTCAATCAGCAAAGAGAACCCTGAAAGCAATGGGGAAAGACATGGCGCCCTTTCCCTTTCTCCTGTCCTTGTCCACTGTACACTCTAGCATCTACTATATTCGACTGCAGGTAACTGCTGACAGGCCTTCGACAACCCTAAAAATCTTTCTTCACTTAGATATTGTCCAACTTTATTCCACTTGTACCGAACGGTATTAATAAATCCTTTCATTGTTTTGTTTTTTACAATAAACTAGCAGGAGTGTCCGGCGTTTCCCGGGTGTGTGAAGCTGTTGTAGAAAGGAACCTCCGGGGGGATCAAAACAACAGTAGTGGAGGTGCCAGTCGTTGGCCGAGTGTGTGTAGGTGGTGTAGTAAGGAATCCCTAGGGGTGTAAAAACAGTTGTAGTAGGGGGGGAATCAAAACAACAGTATGCAGTTTGGGTGGAGAGAGGTGTTAAAAAAGTGGTAGTAGGTAGGCAGGCTCGAACCTGTAAGGCAAAGGAGGAAAATAAGGTTTAAAAAATCGCGAGGTCGTAGTTGATGTCTCCATCACGCAGCGGAAGTCCAGAGCGTTGAAATTAAGCATAGTCAATCCAACCAAGACGATGACTTTGCGAAAATGTCGACGTAAAAACTGACCCCTCCTTGCAGAAAACAGTCCAGTTGAGAGTGAAGCAATTAATGTTTTTGGCCAATTTTTCGATATTTGTCGCCCGGGATATTGAGCTTCAAAACAATACCAATCCCGTTAGGATCTGTCGCGTCGGTCGGAAGTTTTTGGCAGCCATACAAACATACATATATTCATACAAACCGATAATTGAGATTTATATTATAGAAGAAAGGGTTTTGTTTTTCCTTCTGTGTGATGATTTTCATTACAAAAAGAATGAACGCGAGTTGTTGGTTTAGTAGATGTAGGACAGTCGAGGTAGTAAGATTAGTTGGCAGGATAAAGTCAAGAAAAACATAAAAGAGAGCGATAAGTATAGATCCGAGAGAAAGAGGGATAAATAAATACCTAACCAGAAATAGGTTAGTTTGTAAGTCAATTTCTAGAAGCTGTCCAACCCATATCAGCATATAAAACAGACATTAAACCAATGATGATGATGATGATGATGACGATAATGACATCATCGTTAGATGAGTCTTAGACATTGCTGGTTTCCTATCAATCCTTGAATGATTCAACCTCGACAGAGGCGATGGCAAATTGCCCAATGAAATTAAGATGTTCCCCATGGGCAACGAGTTCTTTATATGTGATGCGACTTGTGTCAACACGTTTTCACCATCTTCAATAACAAAATCGACAACAAACCTTGACCATGGTGGCATCGTCGTCTGATGAGTCTCAGAGGTTGCTGGTTTCCTATTTGATCCTTTAATGATTCAGCCTTGGCAAACTACCTGAAGAAATTACGATGTTTCCCTTAAACGACAAGTTGTTAATATGTGATGCGACTTATGTCAATAGGTTTACACCAACTTTAATAACAAAATCGGCAACAATGTGGCAGCATCAACAGAGTTAAGCATGTAAACAAAATACACAGACAACAGATAATGGAAAGAACGGAGAAAGTTTTATAATTTGGTGAAAAATGATGCATAACCATCCTGGAGGTGAAGTTCTCTTGGCACCAAAACTACCACAGTCTAGACCATTGTTGAGCTAATTTGTTCCCTGTCGGCTGGGGTATAGTTTTGGCCCTGTGGAGTTCTAAGATATTAACCCTCCCAGACTTTGCCTTCTCATCCTTTGAGAAAAGGGTTAACTTATTGCTAATCGTCTGAGACGACCCTACAGGGAAATGTCAACAGGACTGCTCAGCCACTGTTTTTCTAGGATGCTGTCTTTTAAAATCCTTAAGTTTTAGACCAGTGGTTCTCAACCTTTTTTTACTCATGGACCCCTTTTCCCTTCTTTTTATCTTGGTAGACCCCTTCATAACTATGGGTCATAAAGCAATCTTCTATTTTTCACTAATACTATTTTTTAGGTTTTAATAATCAAAGAAATATTATATAATTAAGCTTTATTTTTAAATGAAAACTAATTAAATGCAAATAAAGTATTCTACAACAACTATAATAATTATGATAATTTAGTTATGTTTTGCCTGTGGACCTCCAGAAATATTCCATGGACATCTAGGGTCCATGTGGACCCCGGTTGAGAACCCCTGTTCCAGATCGAGTTATTTTTATTTTTTGTCTCTAGAGTGCCTCCTTGGGAAAGGCAGGCTGAATTTTCGCTTCATTAACTTTGTGCCAAACCTTTTCCCCGTGGGACGCTAAATAAGTAGGGGCACATACCTGTTTGTATAATAAATGAACCTATTACAATCGTTACAATAAATGAACCTATTACAATCAAAATTATTTATTCTGATAATTGTTTTCACTTGATAATCACAGCGGGAGTAGAGAAATAGATATAAAAAAAAACCTTAAAAAACTGAAAAAGCAGCTTGAAACTCTTATCTAGTTTCATATTTGCAGGTTTATGTGTTGAGAGAATAAAAAAAATTAGGTTTCATGTAAAAATTTAACAAATAAAACATCTTTAAATCAATAAAATAAAATGATACAAAAGTTACTTAGACGAATGCTATCAATTTCTCCCCCTCCTCCTCCTCCTCCTCCTCCTACTCCTCTCACCAATGTAATCTAATAGAACTGAAGAGTGAATTACCCGGATGTGAAATGATAATTTGTTATTTATTTATGAAACCACCTTGAGCATTCCTTATTTCAATCAATAATCACATCTCATTTTTTTTTATTCTAAAAAAAAATCATGAAAAAGTTTCATGTTTATTTTATTTTATTTATTTTAAAATCGTATGCAAAAAATGGTTAAATAGTTGGGGTTTTTTTAAAAATTAAAATCGGATGCAGAAGTTGAGCACTTTTCTTATATTAACTGATTATCTAGGAAGTGGATTCATATATATATATATATATATATATATATATATATATATATAAATAAAGCATATATATATATATATGGAATACTGTTGCCACATCTGGGCAGGAGCTGCTAGAAAGGACTTGGCCTGCCTTGATAGAGTTCAAAATAGACTTCGTAGCCTCGTAGGAGATGTCCTTTTCTCTTCCTTGCAACCTCTATCTCACAGAAGAGATGCTGCGAGTTTGTCTCTGATGTATCGTTATTTTCATGGAAAGTGTTCGACTGAGCTTCAATCTATGGTCCCCCCTCGCCAAACTTTCACAAGAAACACTCGTCTAGCTGTAAACACTATCAAAAATTCCCCCCACTCTTTATCTGTGCCTAAACCTAAACGTAGATTCCATGAACAAAGCTTCTTTCTTAGAACTGCACGCCTGTGGAATTGTCTTCCGTTTTCCTGCTTTCCGGCTGACTACAATATGGTTGTCTTTAAGTCTAACGTAAATAAGTTCTTGATGAGCCGTTCCATATAAGTTATCAAATTTACCAAATTTTCATTACTAATGATTACTATATTGTCCAATTTCTAATGTACACTCTTTAACCCTTATCCTTGAGTGGCCTCTTGGCCCTGATAATGTGGTGATGCCTATGTAAAAAAATATATATATATATATATATATTATTTTTATTTTTGCATTTTTTTTATTCAGAGCTAGATATGTATGGCTAGTTTTCCTTTCTCTTATCTCTTTGCCTTTCTGGTACCTAAGGTACTCACGCTTTTATGCATTTTTATTCTCATAGCATTTATATGCTAGTTAACATGTCGCAGAACGGATCTTGTAATCTGAAACTTACTTATTAATAGTTTATCTTTTTATATTTTTTTATTTTATTTATCTATATTTTTTTCATATATTAGTAAAAATAGTAACCGTATTATTTTACATTTTTTTATTGGGGAAGTGGTATTATCCACTTGAGAGCCATGTATTTAACAGCTGTCCTGTTTATAAATCTCCGAAACAGCTACATGGTAAGCAGCTGATGATTCCCGTTTTCTATTTATAAAATTTTAGTTAAGGTTTTCTCTATCCATCCTCATATAGTTAAATTCTGTTTTAGAATTGAAGACTTTTGCGAAATCGGCTTATGCAAGTGCTGTCTATTTCTATTTAACAATTTTAGTTAAGGCCTTTTTTTTCATCCATATATAAATGAATTCTATTCTCTTTTGTCATTATAAACTTTTTAGAAATCGGATTATGTAGGTGCTTAGTCTGCGATAGGTTAAAGTCAATATGTTTTTGTTTCCTTCCGGGGATCTAAACTGCATTCTTTATTTTTGTATTTTTTTATTCAAAGCTTCTTTAGGCTATATATATATATATATATATATATATATATATATATATATATATATATATATATATATATATATATATATATATATATATATATAAAGTTTAATGATTAAAGTTAAATTCTGTAGATTAAAGTATATACAAATATATTTAAGTTAAGAATTTATTGTTTGAAACAAACGGAGAAAAATTATATTTATTTCCTTAATCCATGGGTTTTCAATAATGGCTCTTATCATTAGAGGAAATAAAATGCAATTAGCAAAATGTTCAGCTATGCATAAACAAGTATTTCGCTTTTTAGCACATATATTGAAAATGTTATTTAAAAATTATTTAAATGGTGCTTAAAAGTCATAGAAAGAGGATATCATACAACCTGGGCAGTCCAATATCAAAATGAGTTCTATAGTTTCCGGGATATTACTGCCAGGTCGGACGAGTAGTGATCCAAGGGGAAAATCAGAGGTGATCGGGTAATCCGATATATCCAGAATATTTGATTGTTCCATGCCGTGATTTCAAAGGGCATATGAGATGGTCGTCCTCTTTGGCAATATATAGATCCGTTGATGTTGATATTGATGTTGTATATTGCTCTATTTCTATATATTGAGCTTTATCTTTTTGGCTAGGATCGTACTGAAAGTATTATTTCAATGTAATATCTGACAGGACAATTCACTTGATTTCTAATCTGTGACTTATCTCATTTATTTATTTATTTATTTTACTAGGTGGTCCCCAGTTATCAAGGCCCGGAAGCCACTCAGGGATAAGGGTTATTGTAAGTACAGTACGTTAGTGTGGATATTTAAAGTGTCTACTTAAGGGGCAGTTCATCAGAAATTTGTTTACGTTGGACTTGAAGACATCCAAGTTGTAGTCAGGAGGGAAGCAGGCAGACGGAACAGAGTTCCACAGGCGTGCAGTTCTAAGAAAGAAGCTTTGTTCATGGAATCTACGTTTTGATTTAGGCAAAGATAAAGAGTGGGGAAAGTTTTTGACAATGGATTCAGCTAGACGGGTGTTTTTTGTAAAAGATTGGCGAGGGGGAATCAGAGATTGGAGTTCAGACGAGCACCTGCCATGGAAATAACGATAAAACAAAGATAGGCTTGCAACGTCTCTTCTGAGCCACGAAGTCTATTTTGTACTCTGTCAAGGCAGGATAGGCTGTTTCTAGCAGCTCCTGCCAGATAATTCAGCAGTATTCCATCCTAGGACGTACTTGGCTTTATATATATATATATATATATATATATATATATATATATATATATATATATATATATATAGTGCATGCATATGTTGCTCTCTTTACATAAGCAGTAATTGTGCATTTAGGCAGCATGTTTCCATTCAGACAGATATTGTTAAATAGCACTGGATGTTTTTGTTAATGATCCTTTTTTGTAATTTTTCCATTTTTTGAATAGACATTCTTATGTCTCGGCCGAATTTGTGAGAAAGTGCCGTGGTCGCTTTCGTCCATTTGTTTTTTGTTTTTTTTGCAAGTACTTTCAACTGATTTTCATCGGTCGTCTTCAGGCAGTTTTTGATTACTGTTTCGTTTAAAATCTGGATGCTTTATATGCTTCAGTTTAAATTAAATTTAACTCATAAGCTTTATTTGTTTACACAAAGAGCATTATTTTTTATGCTAACAACAGTTTGTTATTTTGCTCCCCAATAGGCTCAACCCAAGATAGGGGGCGTCTATATCTAACTTGATTGCAGAAATTACCCATCTGGACCAAAGTACACTAGATTTGCTCCCACAGATGCCACATACAAATTTATTATGTCTACACTACCGGCAACTACATTATGCAATTTTTGAACGCCATCTTACCCACATTTATTCGCTATATTAAAATCCTAGATTACATCCTAGGAGAAGCATCATCACTGTCGCAAACAGCTACAGTTGAAGCAGCTGCTGTTTTCCCCTCTAGATAAAAAGTACTCCTCTCGCTCCCACTAGACACCAGCACATATTTTATATTTGAATCATATGTAGAATAGCACAGTAATTTTCTGACTCATACACTTACACACATATCATAACCTTTTCTTCTCCTGATTCCAAAACTAATGATCTCTCCCTCCTACAATTCAACCAAATCTCATTGGCTGCGAACCAACTATTCATCCATTCCAGAATGTTAGTTCTAATTCAAAAAAGAACGTAAAGGTGATTTTTTTTGTCTTATAAATCCATGTTTATTTATAATCTGATCTTCCATGGCCGGTCCGTAACGAATGGTATATATATATATTTAATTGGAAACCTTATCGCACTTCGGGGCCCGTGGCGCAGTGGATAGAGACGTTGAATCTCTACAGTTCCACGTGAGAATTGTCTGAAGATAGTGGGCTCAATCCTACCCAAAGCAGGCCAGAGGCTTACTTGGCTAAATCGTGGTGAGACGACAACAACTATGGAAGGCAGTAATTGCAGTGGATGCAGTTAGGAGATTCAGAGTTCCTATCCCGTTGCGGTTACCACCTGATGAAGACCAGAGGAATCGTTGGCCGAAACGCCGAGAAACAACAACTAATAAAGATGAGAATAATAGTCCGCAATAAATAAATTAATAAATAATACTCATCTCAATAATGAATTCCAATTAAGAAATTATTTGTTATTTATCTGTCTGTCGATCTATCTATGTTTATTATTGATATATCTATCGATGTAGTTATCTATCTTTTAATCTTTTTATCTCTCGGTTTATCTATCTGACTGGCGTGGTGAACAGAGAGGGCTCAGCTGTGTTTTTGATAGATTGTTAAAACATGTGAAAGTCACATCGAACTCGGTAACCGATTAATTGCATCGGAAGAGGTCTGATAGCTGGCATGGAAGTACGTGTATGTGATCACGTGTTCTAGTTAGCTGTGAAAATAGTCGGAGTTATATCGAGGACGTCAACAGAAGAAGATGGTCTGAAAGTGGGGAGGGCGTCTCAGATGCGAGACATGTAAGAACTAGTCACCCAAGTAAAGATCATCGATCTTTCCCTCTGCTACACGTAATGCCTGGGAGCGAATAAACGACTATTAAAAACAAAACAAAACAAAAAAACAACAACCCATCGTCTTGAGCTAATCGCATGCCTCTTCTTGTCAAGAAAATCAACTTTCTCAAGAACCTCCCAAGGGGCTGAGCAGAAGTACCAGGTATGCTACGTTCATGTATTCCTGTTATATGTCAACACACACACACACACACACGCGCGCACACACGCGCGCGCGCACACACACACACACTAAAAGAGACACTACTAACGATCATTAAAAGGGTTAAAGAAAAGAGTTAATTATACATTGAGAAAATGTTTAGAACACACACCTTGATTGCAACACGATAAGCTAGGGTCCAATTAGTGAAGAACCACCATGGGCATTTAGTGACACGTACACACATTCAGATGAATCCTTCATCACATACATACGCAGTATGCCCATTCAGTGTATGCGTACACAAACCCAACAATACAACATACGTAACAGAAAGGCTTATGTTTACATGAAGCGATTTATCGGTGCCGATCGAACGAGTCACTATTAGTGAACACATATTTCGAGAATATCTAAACACCTTATCTTTAAAGGCGTTATTTCGAGAGTACTAATGTGTTCAGTTTGTAGTAGACCACTCGATTAAAGCCCTTCCGTCGTTTTTTTTTTTTGCGCAATCCTTTTTCTCAAAGCGTTACACGTTCGATCCTGCATACTGCCGCTATTTATTTATTTATTTTTTGTCAGATTTTTTTTTTTTTTTTTTTTTTTGCCTGTCGCACGGGTACCTTCTACTATTTACATTTTTCTTACCGGGGAATGCTTAATTTTTTAAAACATTTTCTTTATTAAGGCTTGCGCGAGTATTAACTATTATTACATGTTCTGTAATAATTTTTGAACGCAAATAGGGCACAATCCAAATTACATTGTTTTTGCCTATTTCACATAATTTCATTTTCTTTTGGGTACATATATTGATAAATGTTTGTGCGTACTTTAAACACTTATAACTAATAATGACTGTTTTGTTTTTATCTTTTATCTTGAATTTAGGTCACAAAACATAATAAATGGTTTGTGCTTAAATTCACCCAATTTATTTTCCTTATAGGTATATCTATTGTCAATTGTCTGCCAACAATATTTCTATTGTTTCAATGTATAAAGTGTTCTATTTAGATTGTTTACAATAGAAATAATATTCTGTATATATTGTTTAAATAAATAAGACTTGTTTATTATGAAAAGAATCCGTTCTGTTTATGCTGTTTCTATGCATGCTTAATTAAAACTGTCCCTTTCTGAACGTACATGCGACTACAGGAATTTAGTTCCTTTAAAGTGATAGAGGCTTATCAGATAGAGTATTTTGCCACCTTAGCTCCAGTGTTGCCAACAAAAATACCATACCCTGAACAAGACCCTGAACCATACACCGAAAAATACCCTGAAACATAACCTGCCCGGCAGATTAGTACGTATTGGCAAAACGCTAATGCAACCACCATGCAATACATTTCGGGAAAATTTTGTTACTACACCACTCCCACTCACAAAATGGGTTGTCTATTAGAAAGGCTGTTCTTAATATGAAGCGCCTGGGGGTTTGGCAGCAGCAGCAGCAGCAACAGCAGCAGCAGCAGCAGCAGCAGCAGCAGCAACAACAACAACAACAACAACAACAACAACCGTACTACATTTTTTTACGCGGGCAGGGCATGCTACGAGCGGGCAACGCCGGTTAACTGGGCCTGCTAGTATATAATAAATGTGGGATTGTTACTAATGTTATTACTGCAGCCTTTTGGTATAAGAATTAAATGTATTTTAAGCAGTAGCATTGAGATGGAAAGAATACAAAAAAAAATACCACGTATTTTTTATAGTTACCTAGTATGCTATGACCACTTTCTATAGTTAGAAAAAGGTACAAGAGGAGAGAGATAGGCACACAAACAGCAACGAACGATTTCTTCCGTGTCAGTTATCTGAAATTTATGCTTTATTTTTAAAACATGGCAATAATGGCTCATCCAATCGCCGAAAGCAGTGAGCTGGGGAATAAGTTCGTAGCCTTTATATATATATATATATATATATATATATATATATATATATATATATATATATATATATATATATATATATATTAATACCACTTTTTGCTTTTCGACAAAATGTATAATATTAATGCGATAGAGCGTTTCCTGTCGTAAAAACTGCTATGCTTTAAAAATGGTATGCAAAAAATGATTAAAAAGTTTTTATTTTGTTAAAATCGGATACAGAACTTGAGCACTTTTCTTACATTAATTGAATGTAGATAGGAAGTGTACACACACACACACACACACACACACACACACACACACACATATATATATATATATTGTATTGGTAGTAATTATAGAAGAGGTAGAGAGTTGTCCTTGGCCTGACGAAGCGATTATATATATATATATATATATATATATATATATGGCCTTGGCCTGACGAAGCGATATATATATATATATATATATATATATATATATATATATATATATATATATATATATATATATATCGTGCAGTAATGTGCTGCTGTTTTGGCTAATTCATTTTTTAAAAATTACTTTTTAGGCTTAGAAATGGAATATCCGTGAGGTAAAAAGCAACATTTTCGACACTTATTCTTCTTTGCTTTTCATCGAGGCCAAAAAGCGGCTGAAGAAGCCCGGGACATTTGCAAGGTATATGGAGAAAGTGTCATAGGTGAGTCTACAGCACGGGAATGGATTGCAAAGTTTTAAAATGGCAATTTTGACGTCGACGACACGCCCGCAGCGAAACACCTTAACGCGACGAAGGGCGTCTCAAAGCACATTTGAAGGAGGATGGTCATTAAACAAGTTGTGAAAAATAAACTGCAATCACAAAACGATTCTCAATCATCTTCATCTAAAAGCAAAAATCGATGAAAAAAAAAGAGAAAATATAAAACACTACTAAAACCCAATAATAATTCAATGAATATTTATAATTAGTAAAAATTAAAAAAATAATTATAATCAGTAAATAGCACATGAAAAGAAAATTAGATTTTCCGGAAATAGTTTCCCTGATCAGTTTGAATTTGTATTCAAATAAATTTACATATTTTAAGGGTCCGTAGATTGAGCTCTCTGGTACGGAAGATCACTGACATCCATTTAACACAAATGCACAACTCTTCATTAAAACATGGAGATCTCCTGTAGCCAACAATTGTGAAATATATATAAGCATTTATAGATTTCCCTCACACGTGGAGTTGGCCAAAGACTTAGTCATTACGACGTTTGACTGCTGAAAATTTGATTGTTTCGAATAATAGTAAGAAATACTCTCATATTATAACCATAGAGCGGAACATTCTCACCTCATGAAAAGCAAAATTAAATTACATTCTTTTTTTTATATCAGAGTAATGTATTTTTTAAAACAAATTATCTAATCGAATTAAATTAAAAGTAGTAGTACAGAACAAATTTAAAAGCTGATTGTTGGAGTCTGTCTGAGGAAATATTTAAGAAAGTAGGATTTGCTTATTTCTATTATATATATATATATATATATATATATATATATATATATATATATATATTTGTATTCCTGCCTGTTTGTTTATTTGTTCACAATTTGATTCACATATACAAAAGGTCCATTACTTTCTTTAATATGTCATTTATTTCCATATATAGTATGATTCTTTCCAAATATACGATTAAGAGGTCACCTCATTTGCATATTATATTTAGGAAAATCGATTTTACTAAATAGCCGTATGTTAGTTTAAGTTTCTAGCGAGATAGTTGTTTTACGTGTTCTATTTAAGATTGTTATTTCATCAACTTTAAATAACAATTATATTGATAATATATTTAATTGAATTTATTTGGAAAAATTATTTCCGATATTGATATTTTTAAAACGGGTAGAGTTATTTCCCCTGATGAGTTTTTTTTATGTTCCGAAGTTCAAAAGATAAAAAACTCTTCTCCAAATAGACTAATTTGGTAATCGCAATAAGTTTCTTGCGTGAAAAAATAATTTTGTGTAGGTAGAAAGATGTTTTGCTTTATTTTTAAATATTTGGAAAAAAAAAACAAAAAAAAAACAATCAAACAAAAAAAGACCTACGAATAAACTGAAAAGATCTCATTTTTTTTTTTTTTTAGTATTCTTGAAACGACTATACAGAATCTTTGAGCGTTCCGGGAATTGAAACTCCCCCTGCCACAAAAAATAAACAAGTCGAAAATTTCCTTTATTTATGAAAAAAAGGTCAGTAAAAGAAGTCCTTTTACGAAAAAAAAAAAAAGAAAAACAAAACACACAAACAAAAAAAAAAAACACGCCAATGAAAGGAACTCCATTTTTTTCTGAAACTTTTCAAACGCGTTAATGTTTATAAGCCTTATTATTTTTACAGTGAGTAAAGTCATCTGCAATTTAGCTTTCCCCTTTAATCGCGTTTCAGTTTAGAGTCTGCCTACACGGCTATTTTTTTCGGTCGCTCCGGCACTCGCTGCTATTTTTATTAAAACAAAAGTTGTTTTGATTCATTTATTTTTTGTTTTATTTTTTTTGTGGGGAGGGGGGTCCAGCATACGAACAACAAAAAGTGCTCAATATCCGGAGAATTAATTTTTTTTCTTTGTATCCCTTCTACCGAAATATCTGGTTTCTATTTTGGGGCGATTACATTTACATGTTTTTATCCGCTCTTTTATTTTTTAAATTGTTGTGGGGCTATCGACGTTGCCCACTTTGAAAATGATCAATATCCTTAGTATAGCAGGTGTGTTCAAAACGGAACTTTATGTCGACCCGGGCAACAACGGGTAACCATGTTAGTATATATATATATATATATATATATATATATATATATATATATATATATATAAAGTAGTAGCGTTCGTGTGTGTGTGTGTGTGTGTACAACTCCCATCAGCAAAGAAATATAAAGGCCATATGTGTGTACACCTCTCCTGGTCAAGAAATATTAATGCCTATGTTAGGATACTTCTGTCAAAGGAGACATTATATTGTATACGGACTTTCAATATATAGCATTCTTCAAACTACTTTTACATTATTGAGTTACGGTCATTAACATATTACATTAAATGAAATCTATTTAAATAATTACCTCGTGGACATTACTTATTCGACATAATAGCTTTGTTTCAACTGTACTAATTAAATGTGATAGTTTAATTGAAAAAATGTTTTAAACGGAGCACGTTATTAAATATTTCCTGTTTTTGTTTTCATTTCGAAATATTATTCTAAGCTGAATTATTATTTTTATTTTTAATTCGGAGGAAATTTTTGTTCGCATATTCTTAATTTTTAAGTAACGTTTTTTATTCGTTAGAGAAAAATAGTAAAAACTAATGTCCTCATTTACTTGAATCCTCACGAACAAAATCCATCATACCCTGCTCTTTTTGTTTTTTGTTTATAAAATTTAATCGGTGTTGCCCAGGATTTATTGTAATAATTATACCATAGCAAGTGTGTTAATTGCCTACGAAACAGATTTTCTTTATAATTTGCAATTTTTACGACGTCACCCAGCGTCGTTTAACCCCTAAAAAAATGGTCAATGTGAAGTTTCTTTCCAACTCCTCAAAAAACTTGAAAATGACGACTTTTAATGGTTTTCGAGGGTGCTGAAAACGAATATCACATTTAAATTTGGGGCAGATAAGTAGTTTTCATGATATGAAAAATTACTTTCCCAAAAAGTGGGGGATCAGTCACTTTCCTATATAAATTTAACGTAAAATGGGCACCCACTTTCTAACCACCTAATAATTTCTTCATATCATAAAACAAATTTAACTGTGATATTCATTTTCAGCAACACCGAAAACCGGCGCTGTTTTTTTATTAAGAGATTCGTTTATTTTTCATAATTTAGAACGTAAATAATGCTGTCACTAAGCTTACATGAGTGGTTTACAAAAATTTATTTTTGTTTTTCATTTTTTTTTTTAAATTACTAGGTGACCAGAAAGTGGGTGCTCATTTTACGTTAAATTTATGTAGGAAAGTGATCCCATACTTTTTGAAAAAGTAATTTCTTCATATACTGAAAACTACTTATCTGCCCTAAATTTAAACGTAATATTCGTTTTCAGCACCACCAAAAACCATTAAAAGTCGTCATTTTAAAGTTTTGGGGGGAGTTGGAAAGAAACTTGAACTTGACCAAAAAATTAAGACCTGTTTTTTTCTGGCCTAATACGCTTAAGAAGTCTTTGTAAATATGAAAGAAGAAATTTTGAAAAAAAAAATTAACATTTTAACGTGGGGGATAACTTTTCTATATAAATTTAAGGTAAAATAAGCACTCACTTTTTTGCCACAAAGCGTTCAACCAGATATGTCATCTCTAGCATTTTTTCAAGTTTGGCGATCGAGGATGGGGGTGGACAAAACATGACAAATATAAAATTTTTAGTTTTTTCGTGGTAAGAAGGGGTGGGAATTACATTTGAAACATAAAATAACGATAAATTTAATTAATTTTTATGAAACCATTCTGTACTTTCACCTAACAATTTTATGAACCGAACGAACCCCGACAT
>NC_136489.1:125818338-125948338 GCF_053919585.1 Euprymna scolopes
CACCGCTCAACTAAATACTAAATTCTCTTAAAAGAAATCAGACATAATAAAATTTTCTAGAAAAAATAACTCTTTTATAAGGTCGTAATTATCGGGGTCATTGACGTAAGACTTTAAAAAACTTTTCAATATTACCGATAACTAGACATGAGCCCTTTCCCGCAACCCTTACACGTTGAAAGGGCTTAGTTGCCAATCTGTATTATTTTAAACTAATATCTAAATATTAATTTACTTGTTGGTACATCCAGTGTCACAAAAAACCATCATCATCGCGAACAATAATTAATGAGAAATAAATTACCTCCCTTTATAGTCGCTCTTTATCAGTTAAAAATCATGAAAGCTATTTCCTCTCCCAAAATTACCCCCCCCAAAAAAACATATCTGTCTGTTTACGGCTTGAAATCGGCTATTTTATTTTTTTTTATTTTATAATTTAAAACAAATGTAATGTTAACAGAGGAATGTAAGTTTTTTCTTATTAAAGTTTCTTTTTTATTTTAAATTTAAAAAATGTGCAAGTGAATTGACATTTGTTTCTTTATAATTTAAAAAAAAATTATTCAGAAAAAAACAATGCGTTGAATTTTCATTGAAAACGAATCTAATTTTTTTTAAAATCAATTCATTTTAGTTTTAAAAGGCTAAAAAAGAATTTGCTGAAAATTTGTTTAAAATTCGTCGTTATTTGTTTTATTTTATTTTTTATTCATTTTATTTGTGTGTCTTAAAAATTTTCACCTATCGTGGAATTTCCACGGGTTAAATAAATTCAATTATCAGCTAAATTATTAGACTATAATGAGTAATTAAGTCTATAATTAAATTCCGATTACTATTAATATTTGCCTTATTTCCGCTATTTTAATATAGTGGCTTTTTAAAAAAAATATTTTAGCGTTAATTTGCATAGGTATGTAATTGTGATATGATTTGGGAAGATACTCTTTGATGCATGTAAATGCTATATGTTTTTTTTACAGAATTTTTGTTTAGAAAGATTATGAACAATGTATAGATACAGCTGTCTAAAAAGAAAATGGCCGCTGAATTCGAGTTTTATGTAAAAACTGATACTGACAATTCTTGTTCCACATATAAATTATCTTTATATTAATATCGTAATTCGCTTCGGCCGTTCACAATCTGTGCTTACCTACAAACGTAAGTGGAATATTCCAAACACATAAAGTGGTGTCGATGCAAGGCACAAACCTAGCCATGTTCTGATTGGCAGAGAAAAACGCATGCCAGCAATCTCGCTAACCAACAAAAACGTTAAAACAATATGGCGGATATATCTTACAATTCAAACGTGATTTTCAATTAAAAAAAAAACGACCGTCAAATTAACATTAGACAAATTGGGTTAAAATTTATAAGTATGTGAAAACGTTTATTTATAAAAACTTTATTTTATGCTTCCAATTTGTTTTACTTAACAAATATATCCAGCTCCCCTACTCCCCGGGATGCTGGTCCCCATTTCCCCTTCACTCCTCACATTAAAAATCGGCCTTGTGCCTAATTTGCTCGGTGGGGGAGAGCAAATAAATATCAACCCCACATATAAGACCTTGGTCAATGTAGGGGCAACCCTTCATACTAATTGTCACTATCCAGCTCCCCTACTCCTCGAGGAGTTGGTCCCCATTTTCTCTTCACTCCTCACATTAAAAATCGGCCTTGTGCCTAATTTGCTCGGTGGGGGAGCAAATAAATACTCTTTTCTTGGCATTTTGGCCAAAATCAAAGTGTAGTATCTGTTCTTACTACATTCTGTACTTATGTTTGTAACTTTGTGATAAAAGTGGGGGATCACTTTTCTGTATTAAATTTATGTAGAATGATCACCCACTTTACAACCGGTCAGTCTCAAAGCCATTCAAGTCATTCTCCAGATCATTCAAGTTGTTTTTGAAGGATTCCAGTTATTTTTAAGCATTCAAATCATTCTTAATGTCATTCAATTCATCCTTAAGCTCATTAAAGCCATTCTAAGTCATTTACTTTTTATTTATTTAAGTCATTTCAGCCCATTTTTCGGTCATTTTAGTTTATCTTTAAGAATTTCATGTCAATCCTACATTCATGCATTCATTCATTACACGAGAGCACGCGACTAATGGCTATCGGCCTTGCTCATATTGAATGACGAAAGCCATCTTTTGAACATTTCCATTTTAAAACATCAATTGATTGTGAATAACTGTCCAATGCGCATGGTAAATTATTAGAGATTTCACATCTTCATGTAATTAATATGATTATAATCGGGTTCTTCTTCCTTAAAAGATTATGATTGTCTGGTAAGGCCATAAATATACACTGGTAGAGCCACCTATGGGCAAACATCGGAAGTCTTACACGCTAGGAATACCAACTGCGACTACGAGCACTCTTTCAGTTGGGCGACAAAAAAGATTATTACTAGAAATGTAGCAAGGTCAACTCAGCTACTTCAAACGAATATATCTCTTTTATGAGATATATAACACTTCCAAGAATCAGTTATATTCAGATAAAAAAAAGCAACAAAACAAAACAATTGTATACTGTGAAATTTAAACCATAAAACACTGAAGACGAACGCGCTAATCACTTGGCCGCTAAATATTAAAAATTATTTTAATATTGATATTGTCCAACATAAGGATTTTTCCGCATGGATTTAAAATATAAAGAAACATAAATTGCCTTTTTCTGCTTCTCGTAAAACAGGTTCGTCCAATTACCTTGTGTGAGTCTCGAACCCTGAAAAGATGGCATGACACTGAACCGAAAGAGAACGTCTGTACACATTTAGACTTTTAATCTATTTATATTGTTCATGAGCTCGATGGAAAGCTATAAAAGAGTTCGCTGGTCTCAAATAAAAAAGAAACAAAGAAACACAAAGAAACCTAAAGCAATAATAAACAAATTAAAAGGATTGATGTCATATATGGGTGATACTTTCACTAAAAAAACGTCATTGACTTATTTTATTATTTATTTATTTATTTATTTTTTGCTGGTAATAAAGTCGGTTTGAAAGGGGAGGCTACAAATGGCAGAGTAATTGTTTCTAATTCTATGCTTGTTTAATTTTGAACTTTCAATAATAAATTAAAAAAGGGATTGAAGAAATTCTAACATCGCTAAGGACATTAGGTTATCTCCTAGATCAACCATTTTACTGTAAAGCTACGACATATTTACAGACAACTTTTCCATATATAAATATATATATATATATATATATATATATATATATATATATATATATATATATATATATATATATACTAGCAAAAATACCCGTCGTTGACTGGGTTCAAAAACAGCCTACAGAAAATAGACTCTGATTTATAAAAGTACTAGCGAGGAGTACCCGGTGTTGCCCGGGTGTTTGGAGGTGTGTGTGGAAACTCCGGGGGTGGGGTGCTGGGAGGAGAGGGGGGTTAAAAAAAAGGTATGAGGATCGAACCCGAACCCTTGAGGCAAAGTTGTAAATTAAAGTGTTAAACAAAAAAACGTGCGACGTTAACCATTGCCCCCACCGCGAGATGCTAACAGAAACACGTTTAAATTTATTTAATTACTTGGATTTGGCAGGTGCCCATTTTAATGAGTTAATGAGGTCAAGTTTGACTGCGGGATAGTATTTCATTTACTGCGGAACGCTACCCCCCCCCAAGATGTTATAGGAAAAAGACTAACCCACATGCAGCGAGCGACAAATGTTGAATATTTATCTTCCCGAAATCGAGCAAATTAAATAGAAAGGCGAGCTTCGTTGTTAACTGTGAGATATTACGATTTATATGTGATATAAAAAGTTTTAAAAAGTTGTGAAGCAACCGACCGCTTCTCTGAAAAAAGCCTTTTGTAGACATACAGAAAAAGTGAACACACATACATACATACATTTTCGCTTTTATATTTATAGATGATAGGTTATATAAAGGAAGGGCTGTAAAGAGATAGCTTTGAATTTGGGGGTATTAAAACCAAAGCAAAATATGATGAAAGTAAAAAAGATAAACCCCATAATTTATTATATCATATCTGTTCACACTGAAACACTTATCACAATATTTTGTGGATCTATATTAAAAAAAAACCTTGTTAAACTTTGTGACATGTTTCTATTCTATGGAGGTCAGGTGCGTATGAACACCCCATATTTCTTCAAACTGAAACATAATTATCAAAGTATACTTACACAGATAGATATGAAAAGTCTTTAGTAAAGTTTATGCCTATTTCCATTCTATGGAGGCCAGGCGCGAACGCACACCCAACAATTTTATTATACCATCCCTATTTAAGTTAAAACATACTTATCAAATTATTCTTATGTACATCTATATCAAAAACACTTTTAAACGTTTTTTTCTTTTTTAATTTTTAAATTTTTATTTGTATACTTTGTGGACCAGGCGCGAACGCATACCCCACAATTTAAATGAACCACCTTTAGCCAGATCAAACATACCCATTCCTGTGTCTCGATACATCTTCTATCATTGTATGTAATCAGTTTTTTTCTTTAAATAGTCAACCATATAGAAGCCTATTCGTGACCAGACACACACACACACAGACATTCAGCTTTATATTGTAGATATATATACTTCTTTGAAAATATTTTTTATTCACTTATATTTCCTTTTTATATATACCAATCCTTATTTAAGAAGCTTAATGTAATTACAGAGCATATGATGAATAATTTACAAAAGTCTACATTCCAAATTTCATGATGTTGTACATTTCACAATATATTCCTTTAATGAAATTTACATGTACACTTCTTGACAGCATCTGTTTCGTAGCACAAAATCATTCATTTAATTAGTATATCAATCAGTGAATCTATTTTGCCTTCAACTCATCAGAAGAAATAGCAACAATCAATCCACGAAAAGGAAATAAAAAAGCGTTAGGGCATGATTAAAAAAATTCGAAAATTAGAAGAGAAGCTGCAAATGCCTTATTATTTGCTTAAAAATAATAAGATAATTGCAGCTTCTCTTTTGGTGAATTGATAGTTGCTATTTCTTCTGGTGAGCTAAAGACAAAATAGAGTCATTGATTGATATAATAATTAAGTGAATGATTTTGTGCTACGAAACAGATATTGTCAAAAAGTGTAAATGTCCACTAAATTAAAGGAATAAATTGTAAGATGGTCAGCATCATTAAATTTGGAATATAGACATTTGTCATTTATTCATCATATATATATATATATATATATATATATATATATATATATACCACCGAGGTATATATACATTTTCTCTCTACAAATACTCTGTACTAAACATTACTGTCTGTTTCTAAAATCCAATCTATTTTTTTGTTCCTCTCTTTTTGCAACTAGTTCTACCTTCAAAGAAATCACTCTATCACAAAATCTATTCAATGTAAAAGAATGGTTCAAGGAATTCCATTGTCTTTAAAAGAAAATCCTGTCTACTTTTAACCGAAAGCATAATAGCTGGCTCGGTTTCAGCTTTAGTGTCCGGCATTTTGCTTTAATTCTTTTCGTTTTGTAAATGTCGATTCCTGCTCTTTCAATTCTACCAATTCTATACTCGGATATTCTGGACTTAGCTGGATGTGAAACCTCTCAAAGCCAGAGGTCTATTACATGTAAATGGCTGTTCACGGGTAGACCTCATGAATTACTTACAATTGTTCTTGTTGTTGTTGATGATGATGATGATGATGATGATGATGATGATGATGATGATGATGATGATGATGATGATGATGGTGGTGGTGGTGGTGGTGGTGTTTTAACTTCCGTTTCGTATGCTGGCATTTTAGTGAATCCATTCATAATGTTACAATAGAAAAACGCGAGCATGAAAAGTAATATGGTTAAGCTTAAACATGGAAAAGTAAAGGACTAGTTGTTAAAACTGGAAAAGAAAAGAACAAGATATTCTAGTAAAAAATATAATAAATTTATAACTTAAAATATTGCAGCAGTAAGAATTGATTATATAATGTTATAAATTGAATTTTTAAAACAATTCTTGATGCTGCAATATAAATTCTTATAAATTCATTATATTTTTTACTAGAATATCTTGCCAAACTGCCACTTAACCATATATCCAAACACAGTAGAGTTTGAATGATAAAGATCACTTTTTCTGTGCGTCTGTATGTCTGTTCGTCAGTTCATACGAATACTATTATGGGGTCTGCGTTCACGCTTGACATTTACAGATAAGAAATATGCTTTACTTGTAATGTACTCACACCAATAATATTGTGAAGTGAGTGTTCGTCCCAGAGGGTCTAGTACTATTATAATATAAGGGGCAATTTTCGTGTATGCGAGTCTGTCTCTCTTTCAGTCAGGATTTTCTAAATGTAAAAAATGCATTTCGATATCTAAAAATCCTAACTTCCTTCAGAAAAAGAAAATATTGCATTAATTCTAAATTCATCTATAATATAAACATCGCCTGTCTGTTTAAATGTATGTATGTATTTATGTATGTATGTATGTATGTATGTATGTATGTATGTATGTATGTATGCCTAAAACGTTCCACAAAGGCGACGGATTTTCACGAGATAAGTCTCGTTTTGAAGCTCGACCCTTCGACGACAAATATCGAAAAATTGGCTTAAAGCATTAATTCTTTCGCCCTAAACTGGAAACTTTTCTACAGGGAGGGATCGCTTTTTTGCCGATATTTCCGAAAGTTTAGATTTAGACTCTTTTAGATTTACTAGCCTTAATTTAAACCTTCGCCACTTCCGGTAAAGACGTAACTTTTTTTCACATTCTTTTCCTCCTTCGCAGTATAGGTTCGAGCCTGCCTGCCTGCCTACTATCACGTTTTTCTTTTCTTTTTTTTTTTTTGCTCAACACATACCTCCAAACACCCGGGCAACGCCGGGCACCCAGGCTGCTAACAAATAAAGTGGATTCGGTGACCTGAAACTGAAACCGACGGCTCTTAAACCTGATGTTCTACGAATTGAGCTATTTAAATTTTCTTATAAATAGATCTTAAACATTACATTAACGAAATAATGCCAGTTTTGATGTGACGTCATAGACTTATGATTTACGTCATTTTTGAAAACATATAGCTATAAATTCATATGTGAACGTAAAGTTCTTGTTTTTTTAAATAATAATTCGTATGAATATATTCCTAAAAATGAGATATATTATGAGTGGGTCTACCAGCCTAGCAAAACTTAATATGATATTAAGTTTATATTAAAATAGATATTAAAATATTTATATTATTATTAAGTTTATATAAAACAGATATTTAAATATTAATATTATTTTAAGTTTATATTAAAATAGATATTAAAATATTTATATTATTAATATGTTTATATTAAAATAGATGTTAAAATATTAATATTATTATTAAATGTATATTAAAATAGATATTAATATATTAATATTATTATTACATTTATATTTAAAAAAGATATTACTATATTAATATTATTAAGTTTATATTAAAAACGAATATAAAAATAATAATATTATTAATATAGATAAAAAATAAATATTATTAAGTTTATATTAAAATAGATATTCGAATATTAATATTATTAAGTTTATATTAATACAGATATCAAAATATCAATATTATTATTAATTTTATATTAAAATAGATATAAATATACTAATATTATTAAGTTTATATTAAAATAGATATTAAAATATTGATATTGTTATTAATTTTATATTAAAATAGATATTATTATATTAATATTGTTATTAAATTTATATTAAAATAGATATTATTATATTAATATTGTTATTAAGTTTATATTAAAATAGATATTATTATATTAATATTCGTATTAAGTTTATATTAAAATATATATTAAAATTTTGATATTATTAAGTTTATATAAAAATAGAGCATTTTGTCTGTGTCGCATTCATAGGCTTTAATAGCACTCAACAAAATTATGCCAAAATTAACATGAAATGTTCATGAAATGTAAAATGTCTCGTTTAAAGTGGAGATCGTAAAAGTTAATACTACAAAAACTATAATCTTTAATAGACTCCAAAAGTACTGGGAAAAATGAAACTAAATGTAACATAAAAGCCATTCGGATGCTCGGATATAATGGATTTTTATTATATACATTGTTTCAAATACTGCATGTTAATTTCACGTCTATGCAGATGTTGGTGATCAAAAACTAGTTCTACAAAGACTAATCCATAAACGTTCTACAAAGACGAATCCATAAACGTTCTAAAAAGACTAATCCGTAAACGTTCTAAAAAGACAAATCCATAAACGTTATAAAAATACTAATCCGTAAACGTCCTACAAAGACCGATCCATAAACGTTCTACGAAGACCAATCCATGAACGTTCTACAAAGACTAATGCATAAACGTTCTACAAAGACCAATCCATAAACGTTCTACAAAGACTAATCCATGAACGCTCTACAAAGACCAATCCATAAACGTTTTACAAAGACCAATCCATGAACGTTCTACAAAGACCAATCCATAAACGTTCTACAAAGACTAATCCATAAACGTTCTACAAAGACCAATCCATAAACGTTCTACAAAGACCAATCCATAAACGTTCTACAAAGACCAATCCATAAACGTTCTACAAAGACCAATCCATAAACGTTCTACAAAGACTAATCCATAAACGTTCTACAAAGACCAATCCATAAAGGTTCTACAAAGACCAATCCATAAACGTTTTACAAAGACCAATCCATAAACGTTCTACAAAGACTAATGCATAAACGTTCTACAAAGACCAATCCATAAACGTTCTACAAAGACTAATCCATAAACGCTCTACAAAGACCAATCCATAAACGTTTTACAAAGACCAATCCATAAACGTTCTACAAAGACCAATCCATAAACGTTCTACAAAGACTAATCCATAAACGCTCTACAAAGACCAATCCATAAACGTTCTACAAAGACCAATCCATGAACGTTCTACAAAGACCAATCCATAAACGTTCTACAAAGACTAATCCATAAACGTTCTACAAAGACCAATCCATAAAGGTTCTACAAAGACCAATCCATAAACGTTTTACAAAGACCAATCCATAAACGTTCTACAAAGACCAATCCATAAACGTTCTACAAAGACCAATCCATAAACGTTCTACAAAGACCAATCCATAAACGTTCTACAAAGACCAATCCATAAACGTTCTACAAAGACCAATCCATAAACGCTCTACAAAGACCAATCCATAAACGTTCTACAAAGACTAATCCATAAACGTTCTACAAAGACCAATCCATAAACGTTCTACAAAGACCAATCCATAAACGTTCTACAAAGACTAATCCATAAACGTTCTACAAAGACCAATCCATAAACGTTCTACAAAGACCAATCCATAAACGCTCTACAAAGACCAATCCATAAACGCTCTACAAAGACCAATCCATAAACGTTCTACAAAGACCAATCCATGAACGCTCTACAAAGACTAATCCATAAACGTTCTACAAAGACTAATCCATAAACGTTCTACAAAGACCAATCCATAAACGCTCTACAAAGACCAATCCATAAACGTTCTACAAAGACCAATCCATAAACGTTCTACAAAGACCAATCCATGAACGCTCTACAAAGACCAATCCATAAACGTTCTACAAAGACCAATCCATGAACGTTCTACAAAGACCAATCCATGAACGTTCTACAAAGACCAATCCATAAACGTTCTACAAAGACTAATCCATAAACGTTCTACAAAGACCAATCCATAAACGTTCTACAAAGACTAATCCATAAACGTTCTACAAAGACCAATCCATAAACGTTCTACAAAGACCAATCCATAAACGTTCTACAAAGACCAATCCATAAACGCTCTACAAAGACCAATCCATGAACGTTCTACAAAGACCAATCCATGAACGTTCTACAAAGACAAATCCATAAACGTTCTACAAAGACTAATCCATAAACGTTCTACAAAGACCAATCCATAAACGTTCTACAAAGACCAATCCATAAACTATCATTTAGTTCCAGGAGAACATAAAGGATTACAGGAAGTGTACTGTAAGTAAAACAAAATACTTGAGCTGAGATCTAAACCAAGACCTTAAAACAGTGAGTGTAGTACGATAACCGTTACACCAGCTTGACATGAAAAGTTGTAAAAAGGTTGAAAATAGAAAAAAAAAAAAATCCGACGACTCACGCGTACTTGTTTTTTTCAATTTTGACCCTTTAACAGCCTTCTTTGACGGATGAAACCGGATTAACAAGTTTTCCACATGTCTGATTTTCTTATATACCAAAATTGCGAATCTGTAGATAAAATATTCGTTGAGTATTTAGGTTGAGAAATGTCCTCTCTCTCTCTCTCTCTCTCTCTCACACACACACACACACACACACACACACACACGCACACACACACACATTGTCACTTTTGTAAATATATAGATTGGACAGTATTGGACGCTTTTAAGATGGATATGGTTGATACTAAAATATGACTGAAAAAAATACAGATATCTTACTCATGTAGCAAGTGTAAAAATAGAATGGTAAATTTTCATGTAAAGTTAAAACTAAGTAGTTTTCAGTTAGAAGTCGCGTAAGAGTTACGTGTCCTGACAGTGACGTTACAGCCACAGGAAATCGTTGACATGACAAAATTATAGAATTATAGAGAATATCTTTCAGCTTTCATTGAGTCACCAGAGAGAGAGAGAGAGAGAGAGAGAGAGAGAGAGAGAGAGAGAGAGAGAGACTCAAGTATAAGTCCTAGTATCGAGAAATATATTGAGTTTGAATGTAATTCGACGCTATTCATTCGATCTGGATGCCCGGAGATAATGCCCTGTGACCCTCTGCTCCCTGCTGCACTACTGCACGCCACTGTGCTCATGTTATGCAAAATGAGGATCTGATTAAGGAGTAGTAACGTATTCGTGTATTTGCCACACGCGCTGTGCTCCCCTCATTAAAGCAGCCTTGTGTCATAACTTGTTATATCTAGAGAGATATGTAAGGTTCACAATGTTTATTTATATAGTTAAATACTTTGAGCGACGCTTTGATCTGTCTCCAAGAAAATGGGACAAAAATCAATACATTTGTAATCAAATAATTATGCGCATTGAATATTCTGTCTCGAAAAGCCAGACTAAAATTTCTAATAATCTTTCAAGTGGTCGAATTATCTGCAGTTTGCCTTTGTTTAATTCTCTTCAAGAGGATTGGCCAACTGTCTTCGACAGTGTCAATACATTCCATGCCTGTCTTCCTCGCCGTATTAAATAGATTGACTCTTGTTGAAAATTATTCATTACTTGAGAAGAAAGTGATGGTCTGGCTACCTCCACTGAATGAATCAAATTTAAATCATTTAATCTGAAACTCTTTTAAGAGGACGAAAGTCGAAGGAGAAAATCGATAGGAAAGTCACTTTCTTTTAATGGTTTTTAAAGTGGAGAAAGAAATCAAAGTTTACAGATCAGAAACTAATGTTGTTCTACAAGAAATGATTTATAGTGTTAATCGATACAAAACTTTTCAGCACATTTATGATTTATGTTGTGTGAATAATTAGTTCAATAGATTTATATTATTTTAATGATTCGGTTGGTTGGTTGATTGTTTTTGTTTTACGGCATATCAACCCTTTTTAGGTCATTTAATGCTGAATCCAAAGATTTTGAAGAATTTTTTTTAGTAGAATATATTTTTGTTTTTGTCAAGTCAGTTTCTATTTAACCCATAATTTGGGACCTTAACAGGTGCTACCACTCCGGGTCAGAGTGGACCTGGGAGCAATGGCAATTCAGAAGTGGCTCCACACTCCCCAAAGCCCGCAAGCTGGAACTTCACCATCGGATATAGTTAAAGGTAATATCCAGGACCTGAATGATTCGGACGACTTGTAATGCTGCGCGGTTAGTATCACGTTTGAGATCACGTTGGAGTGACAACGAAAGATTTGCCAAACTCAGCAGCGTTATACGACTGTTCTCATCTTAACAAAACATTTCGGCCGATCTAACCTCCAACCTGCTTTAGGTGTATTTTATCGAACTCGGGAATCTTTCTGTCAAACTTGGGAATCTGCATGGAATTCTTTATATAAAAGGAATTTCATATATAAAAGGAATTTCCTTCAGCCATGAACAAGAAGTCTCAAGTAATTCGCCATTGTATTCTTTCATTGTCTGCACTGTGAATTGAACATTTAACCTCCAGAAGAGTGTCACTTACAACTGAATTTTACCTAGTACTTTATCCATTATGCCATACGTCCTTACGGAAATTCTAATATGAATTTTCGGAGCATTAAACCTATTCTTGTTTTGAGCTGTACTATTCATCACTCTCGATCACAACTTATCACTATATATATATATATATATATATATATATATATATATATATATATATATATATATATATATATATATATATATGCTGGCAAAGATACCTGTGCTTTGCATGAGACTTTAGTGTATACTCGGGTACCTGCTTTGCAGGCACCCTTACGGTAATTGGATGTTGTAAGAGCCGCATATAATATGACGTTAATTTTTAACCTTGACCTTGAAAAATGGTGTGCACCACTCCTAGGTTAGAGACAATCATCGTGTCAGGTTTGGTCATGGTCGGCCCAGTGGTGTTGGCTGTAGGAGAATACATATACATAGGCTATGACCTTTACCTTTGACCTTTACCTTGGAAAAATGGTTTACTATCCCTAGGTGGAGGAACCATCATCATGCAAGGCTTAATCATGATCGGTCTAGTGATGTGGGCTGTAGGAAAGTTGTATACACAGACACACGCACACAGACAGACAAACGCTACTACTTTATAAGGTGCTAGTCTAGCCGCACGATGGGTTGTGATACAACGGAACAGTACTGTATGTGGATGAATACACACACACACATATGCATATATATATATATATATATATATATATATAAATATATATATATATATATATATATATATATATATATATATATATATATATATACTAGCTGTACCTGGCCACGTGTTGCTGTGGCTCTGTTTGTTAAAATGGAACACATTCCTCAAGAAAAATTGCATTTTGTTCGTTTTTTTACTTTTATTATTTTTTGCAATTTTTTTATCAATAAAAATTTTTTTCCCGCCAAAACTTAATTTTTGACCATAAAATGTTAGGTGAAAGTTTTTTTTGTTTTTTTCAGGAAAACTTGCACTTTTATAAAAAAGAAATTTGGCAGTAAACATTTCTTTTTCAAAACAGAGTTTTTATTATAAAAAGGACAGATGAATGCTTTATATGAACATTGTAAATAGTGTAAATAGTTAGGTGAAAGTAGAGAGAAGTTTTTTTGTTTTTTTTTCAAGAGACTGTACAAATTATGTTTTTCAACAGATGTTAATAAAAACAGAAAACATACTTCCATCATTAATTATGCAAAAAAATAAATAAAGTGGAAAACTTTTTGTTATTAATGTATGCTAAAAAATAAATACAGTAAACTTCGCTGAAGTGTTAGCATATTCTGCATCTTAAAAAGTTGGTTCATGCTGACAATTAAATAAAATAAGCGTCTAAAAATTAGTAAAAATAAGTAAAATCATGAATGATGGCTCTTGGGGGGGGGCAAGTAAGTAGAAACAACACAATCATTTGTGTAAAATAATTAATATTCGAGAAATTGTAAACAATAGCAAAAATACCTGATACCAAATGCAGTAAAATTCAAGTATATTTGTTTATTTTCCTAATATTACGTTGTGATTTGGCTTTCAAGCGCACTTGATGCGTATTTCATTCTATTCAAATTAAAACAACGTTTCTATATGAACTCTAATCCGTGACTTTATTTTCGCGTTGCCTACGCACAGTTCAAACATTTCAAAATAAAACCGCTAGCTACAATGCGCGGCTCTTTACAAACAGACTTCTTTCTCCAAATTTAAAACATGTAAAGGAAGAAGAAAAGGAAAAAAAGAAACAAAACAACACACTGAAGATGGAGTATACATCTGAAATGTATTTGTTATAAATTTCAAACAAGTAAAATATTTGTTTATTTTCCTAATATTACGTTGTGATTTGGCTTTCAAGTGCACTTGATGCGTATTTCATTTTATTCAAATTAAAACAACGTTTCTATATGAACTCTCATCCGTGAAGATGTCACTTTCTTTGTCCATTTGTTTTAATTTTAAAAAGAATCTATAATCTAAAAATAAAACAAGTTCTAGTCTCCTTTCAACATCACTTACATTTTAAATTATGAAATAGAGTAGCCAATTTGAAGCCGTAAACAAACAACCATGTTTTTTTTTGTGTTGAAAGTTTTGAAGAGGTAATGGGTTTAAAGATTTTTTAACTGATAAAGAGCGACCAGAACGGAAGGTAATGCGTTTCTCATTATATAATGTTTGCGATGATGATGCTCTTTTTGTGCCACCGGGGCGTCGAACGAGTAAATTAATATTAAAATAATTTAAATAATACAAATCATGATCCTCATCTAAAATATTCGAAACGCTATATATATATATATATATATATGTATGTATATATATATATATATATATATATATATATATATATATATATATACACACAAATTTAGAGGAGATTAGAACAATAGTCTAAAGAGCAGAGTGTATTTTAATGTAATAGTAAAATTACTAATTTAATTAAAATGCAGGAAAAGAAAAAGTGCTCGTTGTAATTTAGATATATAATAAGCTCGATAGGTAAATATCCTAGAGCTAATTTTATATTCAGTAATATGATTGATAATTTAAAATTCAAATTAGAATTAAATTAAAAATCCGTTTCACAAGAAGGAACAACAACAAAGTCAATAATTTGTACGATCGTTTTTATTGTGGTAGACATTAAGCCACGGACAATAATTTTTACATATAGTATTTAAAAAAACCCAAAGTTTCCTCATCAGCAAAAGTATTGGGAAGGGTTTTTAATATATGTAAAAGACACCATAAATACACCTAGCATTGAAAGTAAGGCAGATGTATCTGGAAAAAAATTAAAATAAAAGGTATGTATTTATTTGATAAGTATGGGTTAAAGATAGAAATAAAATAGAATAAAATTATAAATCTGAATTTGGTTTAAATATAATATTATAATAATATATTTCTAATAAAATTCATAGACACACACATATACATATATATACATATATATATACACATATATACATATATATATATATACACATGCATACACACGCATATACACAGATACATACATATATATAAATATATATAATTATTTACCTTTTAACTCTTCGCCTTTTGAAATCACCAATTAAAGTCAAAGTATTCATATGGATGTTTATTGTAGCTTTTCAACTTATGAAATGATAAATTTTTAAAAAGAACGCTAATGGAATATTTTATATCGGTTAGCATACGTTTTTTTTTATTATTCATTTTTCACCCCAAACAAGGCACAGTGCCACTTTGAAGCAGGGGGTTACTATCAGGGACTTAATTTGCGGGGTCATTATGAAGGGAGATGAGTAGAAAGATTTTTGTTAACATTACACTTGAACTTCTGCATATCATTGCAGTTGGGAAAGCAGAATCCCGGAAGGGAGTTCCAAAGACCCACAGTTCTGGGGAAGAAACTATTGGAGTAAAAGGCTTTCTTGCACCTAGGGATCTCTACTGTAAAGGGATGAGACTTAGTAGCTTGTCGGGTTTGTCGGGGATAGTTACGTCGGGGAGGTACAAGTGTTTGCAGTTCGTCAGAGCATTCACCATTGAAGTATTTGTAGAACAGGCAGAGGGATGCAACATCTCGTCGATGGGACAGAGGCTGAAGCCTAGATGACAGTTCAGGACCTATCAGGTTGGCGACTCTCTTTTGAACCCTGTCCAGGAGCGAGAGACAAGAAGCAGATGCACCAGCCCAGATGTGACAACAGTACTCCATACATGGGCGAATGGCTGCCTTATAGAGGTATAGGATACTGTCAGGCGTAAGTAGTTTTCTAGCACGGTAGAGGGAGCCAACCTTCCTTGCAGCAGCCTTGGCAATGCTCTCAATGTATCTATTCCAGTTCATATTCCCTGTAAACGTTAGGCCGAGGAGTTTAAAAGAAGTACTTTCAGGTAATGTGTTCTTGGCCATTGCTATTGGTGGCAGAGAAGGTTTCTTGTAGTTATTGAAGGAAACAAGCTTAGTCTTAGCAGCATTGAATGTGACCAATCATTTTTGTCCCCATTCCACTACGGATTGGAGGTCATCCTCTAGTGTTTCTGCCATTTCCTTGGATATGTGTTCATTTGTTTTCCCCTCATATAGAGTGGTGTCATCAGCAAATATACCCATCTCCGAAACAATTTTATCAGGGAGGTCGTTTATGAATATCAGGAATAATAGAGGTCCAAGGATAGACCGCTGAGGTACTCCCGCATTTATGTCGTATTGTTTGGATGTACGACCGTCGAGGACAACTTTGATTTTTCTATTAATTAAGAAGGATTTAATTACATTATGAATTCTTCCAGTGATTCCATATGATCTAATTTTCCTTAGAAGACCATCGTGCCATACCCTGTCAAAAGCCTTAGATATATCGAGGGCCACCGCTCTACCCTCCCCTGTTTTATCCAATGAACGGTATATACGTTCAGAAACTACAGTTAAGATATCTGCTGTTGAACGGGCTTGCCTGAATCCATATTGTTTGTCAGTCAGGAGTTTAGCAGCTGTTAGGTGCTGGACTAGGGCTTGATTAACCAAGGACTCAAATATTTTGGCGAAAAGCGGGAGGAGGCTAATGGGGCGATAATTTAGTGGGTCAGTTCTTTCACCAGAATTCTTGAAGACTGGTACCACAGAGGCGGTTTTCCAGCAGTCGGGAAAACAAGATTCGTTAAGGCATTTATTGTAAAGTTTGGACAGAACTGGAGCAACCTCGGCAGAGCATTTTTTTAATAGCACAGCCGGGATGAGATCTGGTCCACATGCTTTTGAGGTGTCTAGGTTTATTATAATAGCATGTACCCGAGAAGGAGTGATTTTCAAATCGTCTAGTGAGGCGTCTGTTCGCAGAGGAAAATCAGATCTGAATAGATAGCATCTTGGTACCACAAATGCCATTTGACCGTGCGGGGCCAGGGAAACGACCACCCTGATTTTAGTCTCGAGTGTTCAAGAAAAAAACCCAAAGCTAAGTAAAATCCTTAACTGTTTCGCATGAAATTAAAACAAATATTCTTTACATTTCCAGGCATAATGTAACTGATATTTTTCTCCACTTAAATAGACCATTTCGCAGTTTACAATCCCATCTCACTTAAATAAGTCAATGCTTTGATTAAAACGCTAGATTTTAAACTGAAGAAAAAAAGGGAAGATAATCTTATTTCTTTAATTAAACAATGCACGGGAGATAATTAGTATTTAATTTATTAATAATAAATTAAATACTAATTATCTCCCGTGCATTGTTTAATTATTAATTAATTATTATTATTGAATAATAAATCAAGCAAACAAAATATTATAATCTATTTTGAAATTACTGAACTTAATATTTGATAATTTATTTATTTATTGAAATCAAAAATATCATAGGTTAAGGCTAAGAATATATTTTAATAATATATAATAATGGTCGATATATCTAACAAATGTAACCTCTGACCTTCTTCTCGGGAGTCTTTCTGTTGAACTTGGGAATCTGCTCAGAATTTCGAATGGAAGCTTTTATTTAATTCATGGCGGTAGCATGTTCTCATTCCATCAGCTATGGCTGAGTAGAAGCCCTCAGTAATTTGCAATTGTTTGTTTGTTTGTTTGTTTGTTTGTATATTTTTAGTGTCGCCCGCACTGAAAATTAGACCTTCAACCTGCAGAAGAGTGTAACTTACAACTGAATTTTACCAAGTACTTTAACCACTACGCTACGGGTCCTTGCGAATAATACATATTATCTATCCTTATCTTTAAAATTCTGAAAGATTATTGTTTTTATATATTATTTAATTGGAATTTATTATTGAGATGAGTATTATTTATCAATTTATTTGTTGCGGACTATTATTTTCATCTTTCTTAGTTGTTGTTTCATGACGTTTCGGCCAACTGTTTCATTGGCCTCGTCGCGGTTACCACCTCACGGGGGCCAGAGGAATAATTGGCCGCAACGTCATGAAACAGCAACTAAGAAAGATGAAGATAATAGTTCTGCAATAAATAAATTAATTTTTTAAAAATTAATTATTGTTTGTGCTTAAAAAAATATTGTTGTAAATGGACATTTTTTTTTTGTTTTTGCTGAAATGCAATAACTAGTGACGCCGCTCCAGGCTACCTAACCACCAAGCTAAGTGCTTTTATAAAATAGAAACCGCTGCATTCTTTAGACAATTAACGGCTAGACAAGAACTTTTTCTAGAAACTCATTCTGTGAAATAAATGTTTGACATTTGAAAATGTTACTCGTGTTTCTCAATTGTGTTTGTGTTTAATTTTTTTTTTTTTTGCTATTATTAAATATTCACACAGAAGCAAAAAGAAAAAAAAGAAAGATTTCCTCTTTCATTTTTCTCTTTTTTTTCCATCAAAGGAAAGGGAATACACATTTTATAATTTTATTACTTGGTAGTTAAGTCAATCATAAAAGATAAGAAAGTTTCACAATGTTAAAAATAGCATTCTATCTTTTTTTTTTTTTAAGGAGAAAGCTACATACAACGAACCCATAAAAATAGTGATGTGCGTCTGGGTTGCATATAGTGTTACCTGCATCATTTTAGATTTTGTATGTAACGAGGAAGGGTAACATGATGTATAGCTACCAGAATCACTGATGTTTTAAACTAAATATTTATCAGAATTAAGGTTAACACATCAGATTCCGTATGAAACCTGAGATGATGATGATGATGATGATGATTGTTGTTGTTGTTGTTGTTGTTGTTGTTATTGTTGAACATCATTCTTTCATTTCGTATAAATTAAATGATTATTGTTGGTATTTTTTCCCCGATATCTTTCTAGTTAGAATCCTTTAAAGAAACACCCCTTAAAGACAGGGGGATGAACACGTAGTGGTTGCCACCTTCCTTAAGTGGATGCAAAACTGGGACACCCAGGTTGTCAATCTGTGCCATTACCCACTTAACCACCGTCATCTCCCGGATGAGGATGATGATGATGATGATGATGATGATGATCACCATCTGAATCCAAAGATTCTAGTGTTGGGATTGGTTTCTAATCATAATTCTTTCTAGAAATATGTCAGGTACCTATGGGAAGGACCACATGAAGGTTGCCAACATCTTAAGTGAAAGTGATTTTTGTGGAACGAACTATTCGAACGTGGAAGATCCAGGTCGTCAATCCATGCCGCTAACCGCCAGACCACCGTCACCACCGTGATGATGATGATTTTTAGAGAGAGAGTTTCGTTTTTCTCAATTTATATGTGGGTTCAGGACATGCGAGAAATGATATGAGACTTTGTGCATTGGATGTGATGGCATGCATCTTAAAGACAGGTTTAGATCTGATGACCACAGAGGAAGATTAAAAATGAACAGTATAGTAAAGACGTATGCAGAAGAGTAGACTTTGTTGGTATGGGCATGTTGAAAATATAGATGTGAGTTAATAGATATAGAACAGTTGAGATAGCATGGTCAGTTCACAGAGATAGACAAATAAATAAATAAATAATGGCGGATGTAATAAAGATCGATTCGTTCATTTCGTATAAATTAGATGATTCTGTTGTTGGCATTCATTTCTCAGATATATTTCTAGAAAGACATTGGGTACTTACATGAAGGACCATGTGAACGTTGCCAATATCCTAAGTGGAACTAACTGGATTCGAACTTAGAATATCCAGGTTGTCAGTCTGTATCCTTACCAACCATCACTTCCCATGAATAAAGATGGGCCTAAGAGAAAGAGGGATAAATAAAGACCTGGCTAGAGATAGGTTAGTTTTTAAGTCAAGTTTTAAAAGCTGTCCAACATATGCCAACATGTTAAATGGATGTTACACCGAATATAATGCTGATAATTAGGACAACGATGCCCAGAAAATTGTCCACAATACCCATGTAGGAATACTGATGTTTGTACGTTGTTTTAGACTTGTATGTATCAACGATCCAGGATGTGTACCAAGCATCTCTATTGACATCTTATACTTAACTTATGTTGTATAGTGCGTGGTTAAGTATCGTTCTCATAATACTTGTTATAAACGTATAAATTGTATTTATGTTATTTAGCCAGGGAATATAATATCGACGTATAAACTGAGTGATGTTGTATCAGAGAATTATCACACGGGTATATATTACAGTTCATATTTACATAAGGTATCATTTTTTATAAGAAGAATAATATAAGCTTAATACCTTTCTTTCTTCAAGAGTTCTTCTATTCCTTGCTGATCTCCGTGATAAAACATTAAATGACCAATACTATAACCAGTTGAGACTTCTGTTCTTTCTTCTTTTGTGAAACTACAGAACAACACTTTATATTTTTAAAATATAAATTTATTTCAATTATCTCAAATGGTCTTCACAGAGTTTACATTTCGTCTGCAATCTATTCTTCCCAGCCTCGCTTCCTGGCTTGAAGTACGTCTACTCACTCTCATGACTAAACTTCAACTCTCGACTGACTAAACTTCCCGACCTCTTGGCCTCAGTTCCGTTACGTCATCATTCAAAAAGCACACATATCCCTTACGTGTGACCTTTCCAAGTTTGCCTGCCCAAGGTTATTTTGTTTATTTAACCCACCTAATCTATGTAAATATCTTCAGCTAAAACCCATTGTTACACTTTATTCTATAAACAATAAATAACTCCCAATATAAACTATTTTAAGGATATCATTGAATAGATAGATAAATAGATAGATAGACAGATAGATCGATAATAATTGATTAACTTATAACAGTGTTAATATGCAACAATTTGACAAAGTTTTAATTCTGCAACTTTCTATATTGCATTTTTGATGTTTCTAAATTTTTGAGATGAGGATTGGTTATTCGTATTATTTGGATTCATCGGACTACTGTTCTCATCTTCAGTGTGATTTTCAGAACGTTTCGGTCGATGTAACCTCCGACCTTCTTCAGGTGTATCTTATCAAACTCGGGAATGTTTCTGTCGAACTCAGGAATTTGGACAGAATTTCGAGGAGAACCCTTTATTTACTTCACGAGGGGTAGCGTGCTCTTGTTCTATTAGCCATGACTGGTTAGAGATCCTAAGTAATTTGCAATTGTACTCTTTTTCTGGTTACCCATACTGAGGATTGAACCTTCAACCCTCAGGAGAATATCACTTTTTTATAATTGATTTTTCCAAGTACTCTAATATTCGTACTAGGATTATCCACAAGGACCCATGGCGCAGTGGTGTTATCATTCAAACACGGCAGTGTTTGAATGATAAAACTTAGATCAGCTTGCTTGCTTAAATCGTCCAGCCGATTAAAAAATTCTGAGCATGCGTACTCACATGAAAACAAAGCCATGAAAGCCTTTTATATAATCGACAATTTTTTCGCGTTTAAAATATGCAAATAAAAACAAAACTAAATCCCTTTTGCTTTTTTTTTCATTGGCATTTTACGAATTTTATTTGTATTTTTCATTGCAAGTTGGAATCGTTTTCAAACAATTCATTTTTATTAAAAAAGAAACAATAATTCGAATCCAATCAAAGATTCTTCAAGAAATGCCACAAAAGTTTTTAGTACGATTCTTTTAACTAAAAAAATAAATGAATAAATAAAAACTTTCTTTCATTTTTATTTGTTTAAGTTTAAAACTTTTTAAATTCATAAAACTTTTTAAATTCATTTTTTCATGCAACAAATTTAAACGCCAAAACAAACGCAAAACATTTAACAAAAAACAAACAAACAACAACAAAAAAACTGTTGACTTGTGATAAATGCTTTCGTTAAGAGTCGCACTTCTTTGTTCACAAAGCCATTCGGCGGAAGTGACGTCAAACACATTTTAAGGTTCGCATGACCAACACTGTATATAATGTAACATTTTGAAGCAAATATAAAAAATAGAAGTTTTGGTAAATATTTACTTTGTTTCCACCTTAACATTTTCCTTAAAGATGTCGACTTCTAATGGTTTTGAATGGTTGAAAACGACTATCGCATTTAAATTTCCACAAATACCTAGTTTCTGAATATTAAGCAATGTAATTCTTTTTGTTTAAAATGGTGGCCATCTTTGTACTCGTAAGCCCGCATATTTTCCCAGAATTAATATACTCACTATTCCATATCTAGCCTTAACATATACTGACCCAACGGGCCACGGGTAGTCTTTTCATCATTAAACCTTATCGTCGAGTGGGGTTTGGTCTTGATAAATAGTGACTCACCATAGCAAAAAAAAAAAAAAGAAAAAAAAAAGTGCATTTTGAGATACAACCTGTTTTTTTTTTAATTAATTAATTTCACTACCTTTTATTAATCGGTTTCTGATCGTAGAAATGCTGGTAATCTTATAGTGTATTTTGCAATCGAGAAATCGAAAAAAATGGTAACTAATATTTTTTTTACCAAGCACACTAAAATTTCATTTTCTACCGACCTTTATACTTTCCAGTTGTGATAACTAATTTTAAGGTTAATTATCTCTGAATACGTAATCCCTGGGTAGTGATGTCGAATCATGAAAAAGTGAAATACACTAGTATTGATAAATTAACAACAGATAGCTAAATACCCAATTTATTTCATGCGTAGCAAAACAGTGAATTCGAAAAACGTATACAGGTCGTAATATAATAGTAAGAACAGAGCTGTAAAGTAGAAATTTGCAAATAGTTTTAATTATTCCGTAGAATACTCGAAAACTGGTGTGCTAGGAAATCCTTAATCCTCGGGGTTTCAAAGAATGCTAATTCTTATCATCAAAGGAAAAACTGTTAGCAAAATAATCAGATAGTCACACTACAAATTAGCATTTCTATGTATTTGCTGGTTACTGCATAGGATGAAACTTAAAGTTTTATGGGTTTTAGTCACAGAACTTAAAAAACATAAGAATATAAATATGGAAAACAGTTCATGCGAATAGTTCATTCAGAGTTTAAAAAAAGAAAAAAAAACAACCGTATATAAAGAAAAAGTCCAGTGTAATGGTGGTTATCAGTTGCAGGTAAATGAACAACAGGTGCTCGCCTCAGTAGAAGTTGAAAACTAAACGTCAGAAATTGAGTTTAAAAATTTGAAGACAGTCAAAATAATGCATCCATTTTGGCTGGATGGAAAATGAATGTGTGTGTGTGTATATATATATATATATATATATATATATATATATATATATGTGTGTGTGTGTGTGTGTGTGTGTGTGTGTCTGTGTCTGTGTCTGTGTGTAATGTTTGTGAGAGAGAACCCAAGCAAAGTGTTCAATTTCAAAGAAAATTTAAATTAAAAGAGTAATATTTGTTTCTATATATGTGTTACAAAAAATCAGAAAAACATCGGTGCTGTCGGTTTCAAACCCATTACAAAGGGTGGGGGCTGTCATTGATTATTTTATGCTGGCCTCTCTTGAGACTTTGTTTATAGCTGTCTCATCGGAAACGGCGTCCCACATGCTGCATAGAATACTGTTTTCTTTTTTTTTGGGGGGGGGGGATCAGGGGCAATTTACGATGGTATTTATCACTTTTTTTTTCTATTTTTATTTTTATTTTTTCCTGTGCTTTTGCCCATAATGTGTTTCTCTTTTGCTTTTTATTAATCGTTAAATCAAATCAGCTTTGTCCAGGTAGTCTTTTAAATTATAAACTTACAGTTTCAGGAGAGCAGATTCAGAAAACAAAAATAAATAAGAGCTTAGCAATACGGCTTAATTAGTGCTTAATTGTTGAGTCATTTACGTTTGCAAAAGATTGTTAATTTTTAGGGTTGATCACTTCTTACTTCACTTTATCAGCGTTTAAATATTCCATTACAGAAGGGCTAAAAATTGTACATATCACTTGTCAGAAAAAAATTGTTAAAAAAGAAAATAACTTAATCTTATTCAATACTCGACATTCTGTGAAATCAATGGTGTTCATAATTGGTGGTTTTTCTACATAAAACAAACGAAGATCTTGAATCTTGGATATGAATGGTAGCTAATTAATTGCTTATCTAATACATAAACGGCTATATATATATATCTCTGTGTTTGTCGTTCTGTCTGTCGATCTGTCTGTCGGTTTGTCTGTCTCCATATTTTCAAACTCTATCTCCATCGAAACTAAAAGTCACAGAGAGGCGCTAGGGGTCTCAAATGATTGGATTTTTTTATGGCTCGTTCTTTTATGGGTCTTTAGCAGATTAAAATTGTTTTTAAGGGGTCAAAAATGGTCAAAATTGAAAAAAATCGTTATACATTTTGTACATTCATCTTAGTTTATTTTTGGCCCTGTCGGTGGTGCATTAGAATATGCCGACTGCCCACCCCTTCAGAGGGTAAAAGTCCCTCAATGGGGGTCCTGGATATGACCTTAAGCTATATCCAGTGGTGAGGCCCCAGCTTGTGGGCTTTGGGGAGTGTGGAGCCACCCTTTAATTACCATTGCTCCCAGGTCCACTCTGACCCGGAGTGGTAGTACCTGTTAGGGTCCCAACTATGGATTAAATAGAAACCGATGTGAAAACAACAAATATATTCTATTAAAAAAAATTTTCTTCAAATCTTTGGATTCGGCATTAAATAACCTGAAAAGGGTTGATATGCCGTAAAACAACCAACCAACCAACCAACCAACCAACCTTAGTTTATTCTTAATCGGTTTATATGCGTGTCACGTTGGTATAGTGGTAACGTCACCAGCTTTGATTCTAGCTGATGGCACCTAAATAGTTTCTTTTTTTAACTTTTGAAATCACGACCCTATAACTACGACTATAATAATATATACGAAATCTGGACAAATTAAAATATCATATTTAAGCGTATTTTTACGACCGGGCAAAGCCGGGCGCTTCTCTGCTAGTATTATAGAGACCACCATGTAATAAATCAATAGATATATACTAGACTACTCGTGACCCGTTGGGTCAGAATGTTATATTAGCTATGGAATTAATGTATGAGCGTGACACTTGTGACGTAAAGAAAAGTTATTTTTGACATAACAGAAATATTTCTATGAAAGTATATTAAAATGAAAAAAGAATATAGATAGATTTCTATGAGTCGTTATGTTTATAATTAGTTATTTTTGAAAATAAAAACTTACAGCCATTGAATTATAAGTGGTTTGCCATACTTATAGGTAAATGTGCACTGAACAGATACCGGCACTTGATGCCGAGTGTGGACCCTGCACAAACATTAGTCTATTTAGCCATGAAACACTTTTTCAGGCAAAAAAAAAAAAAAAAAAAAATTTTAAAGCCGAAGAAAATGCCAAATTGAAAAATGGTAGTCATATTTAATTCGCATAGATAAGCAGCGACAACACCAGTGATCTGTCTAGACCAGACATACACAATTTTTATAAATTCTTGTAAAGTTAACTAAGAGTTTTTTTTTTTAAAGATCCTTTTTTACTGGATGTCTTCTGCACCGAAAAATCCTCGTGTCACGATACTTTATGAGAGGCATCTCCTGATGACAAACACTACATTGTATCGTAGATGCAAGTATTTTTCGTTTTTCGAGGAAGTTATGAGAAGAATCAAAGTCCTTTGTCAATTCAAATAGTTACGTAAGCACTTTTTATTATAAATGTACAAAAAATATTTCGTAGAGAAAATAAAATAAAAATGAATTTAAAATTAAATTAGAATGAAATAAAATAAAAAATAAATTTTAAATGAAGTAAAATAAAAATAAATTTAAAATGAAATAAAATAAAATAAAAACAAGCACAAAATAAAAGTATGAATGAAATTTACTCAAAGAAAAAAAAAGTCAAAACAGAAAACACGCTCGATTATTTTGAGTTTAAAATCAATTTAGCATTTTATTATTATTTTTTATGGCCTGAAATAGACCAACGTTTGCGCAGGGTCCATATTCGTCATCAAGTATCCAGATGCTATAATACTTAGAGTTAATTCAAATTTTGATATATCTTTTAATTTAAAACAACTGTGACGCTGCAAACCTACACAGTAAAACAATAGGTTTTATTGTCGGGTTGATTATGTACGCAGGCGCAACAGGAAGTCGTAAACCGGATGTTGGGTTACAACACTCGTTACAAGGTTATTTGAGTTTTATAATTATATAGATTAACGTTGATAAGTGTTGTGGAGACGCCCACTAATTAGCATACGTGGGTGAAAAGATATAGATAAAGGTATCAAGTCAGCAAAACCGGGAAGCTGTGTTCGAACGCCGGATAGGCAAGACGCATGTGCCGGTTGCTCCATGAAAGACTTTAACACGCCCTCTGCCGGACAATCTTCCAACTGCAGTACCACTGCACCTTTGTAAATATGTATTATCTTTTCGTCTTAATATATTTTTTTCGCCTTTACTTTCTGCGTTCGTGTTGTTATTGATACAGACACAACAATAAGAATACATATTTTGTAGATAATTTAATTTGGAAACGACACACTATTTCGAAATTGTGTTAAAATAGTATATAACAAAAGAAATTATAAAATAAGATTATTGACAAGAAATTTAAAACGCCATGCCTTGCAGTAACAAACAATCTTTTTCCAATAAAAGAACATTAGAAAAAAACTAAATGTTATTTATAACTTCAAATTCCCTTTAATAGAATACAAGTTCTACATTATTATTATTATTATTATTATTATTATTATTATTATTATTATTATTGACCCACAAGGAGCTTTCACACAGATCATAAAGGATCTCTCCGGTAAAATAGCCTGTGGTGGTCTCTGGGTGACAACAAGTCTCCCCAGTTTTCCAGTGCTCTCCATCTCTTCTGATAACATTTGCAAATAAATTTGTATTATCGCAATAGCCACTCACCATCGATCTCTCGCTAGCAACGGCTATTGGTCTCCACTGAAATTTGAGTGGCAATAAACCTCCCCAAGGTCTCGGTTTTCCAAGCACTTGTCCAGCGGAGGTCTGGTAAGTGCTCTCTCCTTGTTTTTTTTTTTTCCATTTTCTTTGATCCTTCTCGGCTATTTGGCATCATTCTTTTGTGGGGGCGATTATTGGGCAATGAGAGGGGATGGGGGAGGGGATATGTGAGGGATAGAGAACATGTATTTTCTATTTTCTTGGTTCCTGGTGACGCTTCTTCATGTTTTGTCTCTGCAACAGTTTGTCTGGTCCGCGCGTGTTGCTTATATGTATTTAAGCGGTTTCCTTAATATTTAAGCTGTTTTCATTATTGTTATCCGTTGTATCTTTCCAGTCATTCCTCTAATTCCAATTTCTCCCAATCTTTATTATTATTATTATGATTATTATTATTATTATTATTATTATGATTATTATTATTATTATTATTATTATTATCATTATTATTATTATTATTATTATTATTTAGCATTTAGCATTATGATTATTACTTAGCATTAATTATTATTATTTATCATTTATAATTTATTATTATTTTCCTTTATTATTATGATTTATAATAATAATAATAATAATAATAATAATAATCATTATCATTATTATTATTATTTATTATTATTTATTTTATTATTATTATCATAATTATTATTATTATTATTATTATTATTATTATTATTATTATTATTATTATTATTAACTATATTGATTTTGCTATCATTACCCTTTCATGTAGACTAACTATGCAACTGATAAGTTCTAGCTCGATTTATCAGCATTTAAAAAATAGTATTATGCCTCTCCTTTGATATAAAACAATTTTATTTAAATAACACAAGCATACTACATTCTGAAAGACATTAAAATATTATATTTATTAAAGCTCAAATAAATCATCTAATGAAACGAGTTACAGTATTTCAAAATGTTTAACATAAATGGAATTCAACCTGCGAGGTCAATTCTGTCATCCTCAAATTTAAATTGTAAACGTCGTCTTCTGAAACTGAATCGGTTTGTGGCTTTGGCTCCTAATGACTTCACAGATATCTGGTCACCGGCTAAGTTGTAAAAATTCCGTTTTCTCTCCAATTTCTAGTTCATCTGTTTTTGTCGCCTGAAGACGGTTCAACGAAGAATCAAAACTGCAAACGCTACTTACTGAAACATTCATTAATTTTAAAGATTTTGATGCAAAATGACTATTGAAAACATCAACAAAATAAATAGAAAGACCCAGTTGTTTCTGTTATGTTTAACACGTTTGCTTAAATGAAAAAAGTTACATAAACACACACACAATATATATATATATATATATATATATATATATATATATATATATATATATATATATATTTAGTATTAAAAGTTTACACTCTGCTCCTTAGACTATTGTTCTAATCTCCTTTACATATATATATATATATATACATATATATATATATATATATATATATATATATATATATATATATATATATATGTGTGTGTGTGTGTGTGTGTGTGTGTGTGTCGTCATCGACATATAATCCTGTTTCGTTGTATCACAACTCATCAGTGTCGCTAGACTAGCACCTCTCTCAAGTCGAAGATTGAACCCAGAACTATCGCATTGACAGTCAGCAGTTCTACCGAACGACTCACGGGAGAGGCGCCCGTAAATAATATTGCCAAATGTCTATTTAAACAAACATCCGTCCACCACTTGTACAGTGCTCTAACCTCTTTGTTTATAAACAAAGAGCGAGCGTCCCATTTTTTCAGCCAATTAAGTAGCGGTTGAGATTACTTACGACAGTTCTCTACCCAAAGAGGGGGTCTTTACATATATATATATATATATATATATATATATATATATATATATATATATATATATATATACAGACGGCAAAAAGAAAGTCCACACTTGTAAAACTGCAAAATTAAGCCACATTCAATGTAACTGTTTGAATAAACTATACCTCATTTGATTGGCCTTTTATTCTTCTATAATTTTACCTCTTCATATTTGACTTTTAATTGAAATATTCTAGTGTTCATGTCTTAAATATTCTAGTGTTCACGTCAATTTAAAAGTAAAAGCCTTGATTTTGGCCAGCTATTATAATCCATTCCTAATCATAATGAAGCGATTTTCTTAGTACCCAGTCTATAGAGAAAGGGTCAACAACCTACGATCCGCAGGCTGGATTCGGCACACAAAGACATTTTGACCAGCTGCGAGCTTGATTAACAATGACTATTTTTAACATGAGAGACAAAGCTTTTAAATTCAACAAAAGGTCTGCTGTTATCATCCTCTGATCCTCTCAGCAGAATTTGAATACTACAGCTGCAATAACACGACCAAAACCTTTTTTTTTTTTTTTTTTACACAGTGATCACCACTTATCAAGGCCCGGAAGCCACTCAGGGATAAGGGTTATTGCAAGTACATTACGTTAGTGTGGAGATTTGATTAAGTGTTTACTTAAGGGGGCGGTTCATTAGGAATTTGTTAACATTAGACTTGAAGACATCCGTTGTAGTCCGGAGGGAAGCAGGCAGACGGAACAGAGTTCCACAGGCGTGCAGTTCTAAGAAAGAAGCTTTGTTCATGGAATCCGCGTTTTGATTTTGGCACAGATATAGAGTGGGGGAAACTTTTCACAGTGGATTCAGCTAGACGGGTGTTTTTCGTGAAAGATTGGCGAGGGGGGACCAGGGATTGGAGTTCAGACGAGCACCTGCCATGAAAATAACGATAAAACAAGGATAGGCTCGCAACGTCTCTTCTGTGGGAGAGGGGTTGCATGGTAGAGAAAAGGGCATCCCCACTAAACCACGAAGTCTACTTTGTACTCTGTCAAGGCATGGTAGGCTGTTTTTGGCAGCTCCTGCCCAGATATGGCAACAGTATTCCATCCTTGGACGTACTTGGCTTTTATATAGATAGAGAATTGCATCAGTAGTGAGATATCTTCTGGAGCGGTAGAAGGATCCCACCATCTTTCCAGCGACCTTGGCAACAGACTTGATGTACGTGTTCCATTTCAGATCAGGAGTAAAGGTCAAACCCAGAAGCTTGTCAAAACACGGGGCCTCACCCAGACGAGAGCCATCCATCACAATTGATGCCAGCTGGGGATCAGAGCGTTGATGATGTAAGGATACAAGCGGGAAATAAAAAAATAAACATAACGTACAAATTGAAAATCAATTTGACAGCCCGAATAACAGCAGACATTAAGTGAGAACAGCTTCAAAGAGACAATGTTGTCTCAGTCAGCTTTCTATTTCAATCCCCCTGAACATGTGGATATTACTGTATGTGTATGTACGTAAGGGCATATACTTGCAACTAGTTGTACTCGTATGTATGGGTATATGTGTGTTGTTATTGTTTGTGTGTGTATGTGCGTGGTTCGCTTGTGGTTATAATTTTCAATAGCACTTTCAAACATACGCGTCATAATTTCATCCATTTTACTTCCATTGATTATTTCACTTTGAAGTATTTTGTCGTTACTCAAGGAAACTTATTTTTTAGGCGTTTTTTTTTATTATAAATTTTCCGTTGTTTTTTCCGATTACTCAATATTTATTTTCATTCTGGTTTTAAACATTTAGGTTGACAGATTTTGCATATGTAATTTTCTTTATTTTTCCATTAATGGCCTACGTCCATCGAATGAGTTATTGATCCCTGCTACAGAGTGTTCCTTATCTATATATTCGTGAGTGAATTCACCCAGAAAATACTTTGAATGCTGTTGGTCGGCCCATTTTTCCAGCTTTTATTTATTTATTATTTTTTTTTGTAATGGAAGTTCTTGGTGTATATTTGACAACTCTTTTCGGCTATTTCCGTAGTCGTCTTGTTTTCTGATTCTGTCTCATTTCTAAAACAGTCTTGTCCAAAATGTTAGGCCAGGTACGTGATGTATGTTTTGCTGTTGGCTTTTGTTTTGTGATGCTGATGTACTATTTTAAGGTTCAGATACTGGGAGCTCATATGATATTGCCGAGTGCACACAGTAGTGGCACGATGCTCATGGTCAATATCTGTAAGACTGCTTATTTGGGCAGACAAAATCTCAACGAAAACTGGTTTCTATATATTATTCTCTAACACAATTAAGAAGTTTTGTAACTTTTGTGACACATATGCATAATTTTCTATTCAGTATGCACATTTACACGATACAAACAAACAAACAAACAAACAAGATAACAACATCCATATATTAAAATAGTATATATATATATATATATATATATATATATATATATATATGATTTTCAGAATGTGAGAGATTGTATAATAAATTCCACAGCCAAACAACGCCGCAGCTCACAAGAGCCATGACAGTCAACGAACCGGAAGTCCAAGACTCGAGTTTCGCCCTCATTTGGGCTCATCAGTCAGACACATCCGAACTCAGGATTCTTATTTATTGACTGGTTTGACGGCCGCGTCCCTTGTTGAGACGAAGTAGGTTCATTTCACAGTCGGATTTCGACGCGGTTTACTTGATCTGTGTTGGTTAACAGAAATTCTTGTGTGCGGGGCGTTTGCTCAGTTGGTAGAGTGCTTGCCTCGCATGCAAGAGGCTCCGGTTTCGAATCCTGAGTTCGGATGTGTCTAACTGATTAGCCCAAATGAGGGCGAAACTCGAGTCTTGGACTTCCGGTTCGTTGACTCTCATGGCTCTTGTGAGCTGTGGCGTTGTTTGGCTGTGGAATTTATTATATATATATATTGTTGATGAGAAGCATTAGGCTTCGAAATACCTAAAGGTGACTCTTCTTTGGTTGACTTAGAGCATGTAACACCTCCCGCAATTACTGTTTATCCTTATTACATCGAGAAATAAATCTATGCATATCAACATATGGCTTTGTCTTAAAGAAAATCTGTTCATCTGTTTCGGAGTCTATAAGGAACGAACTCAGAGACAAAGTTACATATATATATATATATATATATGTGTGTGTGAAAATATATTTTATTTTTTATAATATATACCAATCCTTATTTAAAAAGCTCAATGTAATAACAGAGCAATATAATGAATGAATGACAAAAGTCTATATTCCAAATTTTATGATGTTTACCATCTTAAAATTTATCCCTTTAATTCAGTTGGAATTTACAATTCTTGACAGTAACTGTTTCGTAGCACAAAATCAATCAATTATCATATCAATCAGTGAATCTATTTTGCCCTTAACTCATCAGAAGAAATAACAACAATTAATCCATCAAAAGGAAAATAAAGTGCGTTTTGACATGATTAAAAATTCTAAAATTGGAAAGGAAACATATATGTGTGTAGATGTATGTATGTATGTATGTATGTATGTACAATTAATCCATCAAAAGGAAAATAAAGTGCGTTTTGACATGATTAAAAATTCTAAAATTGGAAAGGAAACATATATGTGTGTAGATGTATGTATGTATGTATGTATGTATGTATGTATGTATGTATGTATGTACAATTAATCCATCAAAAGGAAAATAAAGTGCGTTTTGACATGATTAAAAATTCTAAAATTGGAAAGGAAACATATATGTGTGTAGATGTATGTATGTATGTATGTATGTATGTATGAATAAAAAATCAATACGAAAATATATAAATGTTTATATCTTTTCTGTTGACGTGTTGATGTGCACGAATACAAAGACTTTTGAACAAAAAAACAAGAATGTTTCTTTTAAAAGCACATATTTTCGACCGATCCTTCGATCTTCCTCAGTGTGAATGATGGAAACATGAGTGTAGGGCGGGTAGGGTTAGCAGCAGGAGGGGCACGGGTATAGCCAATAAGGTTAAGAGCTATTTGAACATGATCCTTCCAAGATTTTTGACTTGGAATGGTCAGCAACTTGTGTGGCCTCTATTCAAAACAAAGTCTTTCATAAAACATCCCACGAACCCACTCGCATATGTGAACATACACGCATAAACACCCGCACACTACTACATATGCTTCTTCACGTACCAATACATACGTAGGATACGCACACACACGTTTATGGACGTTCGTACATATACACTTGGAGATTGGTAAGCAGATGTAAGTGATAAACTAAGTGGAATCTCCTCATCAAAAGCTTGGACTTATAAATTTATTATGGTTCAAGGTGCGAGACGGGGTCAAATGACACGCTGTTTGTCTGGATTGTCTACGCGCACGCACATACACACACGCGCGCGCACGCGCACACACGCACACACACGTTTATTTTTTAACCGCTTACTATAGATTTAAGTGTCTTTCGTTAGTTGATATACACACACATATAATGTTAAAAAAATAAATTTAAAAAAATAAGAAAATAATCAAGTAAATAAATAAAGAATATTCTTTTTTTATGTTAATTTTCATTTACTTAATTTCTTCCTATTTTTGTTCAAACATATTAAAATATTCGGACTGTTTTTTTTTTCTTTCTTTTCCCACACACATACACACTCTTATGCATACATACATACATACATACATACATACATACATACATACATACATACATACATAAGGTGGAGATATAGTGGAAAAGCATTGTTTATAAATTAGAAGTCATCAAAAAAATTGCAAGCTCGATATGTCGGTTAGAGAAATCAGAGGTTAATAACATTTAATGTTGGAAATAAAACTGAAAGTTAGATGTATTGCAATGCTTAAACGAGGAGTTAAATAATAGCAAAACCACCACCACCACCACCAACAACAACAACAACAACAATAGTAGTAGTAGTAGTAGTAGTAATAATAATAATAATAATAATAATAATAGTCATCATCATTCCGTATATCTTCAGAGAGGGGTACTCTAGTATATAGGGTTTGTGAGAGGAAATGGGTAACGCACCATGTCTACACCTGTGCATTTGTGTGCGCGCATATGCGTGCTTGGAAAATGGAATTAAATATATGTTGAAAATTAAAATATGTGGAAGCTAAAAAAAAAAACATTAAAAAAAAGGCATTGAGGAAACAAAAACTAACTCCTAGTGGGGAATGCCAAGCCGTTCTTCCACCGTGCATACTCACTTTGCCCTGTGGAAAAATGTCTTTGGTTGGTTTAGATTTTATGAAAAGAATACTCATTTAGCGGTCTCAACTCTTTATTGAGACCGGAGATGTGGGTGTTAAGTCTAAAAATGAGTTTCTTTTCATGTTGTATTCTTTTTCTTTGTGTCCGAAAGTTGGAGGCTGTAAGGATTCATTTCATGTTGTCTATGCTGTGGCCTGGGAGAGTGTAGTGCTGTGTCGATTTGTCCCTAATTGTTTGTTTGTGGTTGTTGGATCGTAAGCGGAACTCTCGTCCTGTTATCCCCACGGATTTACCCTTTGTGCATCTAGTGCAATATATTATGTAAACTACATTGGGACTCTCACAAGTGAGTGGGGGGCAGTTTAAGTTGAGTGTTTGTGCCTGGAGGTGTAAATGTGTCGTTAATATTAATGTGTTTGCACACTTTGCACCTGAGTTTGTTGCATGTTTTGTTTCCTTAAGGTGCGAAAGTATTTTTGTGGATGTTAGTAGTGACCGTAGATTCGGGGGATGTCTTCTTGCACTGAGTGGAAGCGTGTTGTATATTGTGTTGTATTATATATATATATATATATATATATATATATATGCTTATAGTATTAAAATAGTGTATCACTTGTATATATTTTTCAGCATTTACTTCAACAATGCAAAATACACTAGTCGATCTTAGTAGTAGTAGTAGTAGTAGTAGTAGTAGTAGTAGTAGTATGAAAATAAATTTATTGCAAGTAAGTTACGCAGAAACATTGGTGTTTCTTTCCCAAAGATTTCCTTTGAGAATAAAACACAAATGTTTCTATGTGGCTTACTTACCATAAATTCACGACGAAAAGTTCACTAATATCTTCATTTTTATTTGTTCTTTTGGTCTTATAACCACGTATTTTCCAGGCTTTCCATGGGTTGATTTCTTGTATTCTGGAATCTACTAAGACCGTTTTCCGAGAATTGAAAAGAATTCGTGCCTTCTTATAACGCATCCCATCTGGCTTTTGTTTCACTGTGTTTTTGAAACTGTCTGCCCCAAACATCAGTGTTGGCATCGTGACCTGTTCACACCTCCGTTGAACTTTGCACTCGCGCGTATGTCTCTGGGTCACGCTTATGAAACCCGGACTCTGTAGCTCGGTTCCTTCCTGATTAATGTTTCTCACAAGTTACATATGTCAATACTAGTCTTGTTGATTTGATTATCTTCATGTCCCAAGCTTAGGCGGAAGGAGAAGGTGTTGGGGACGTGATTTGATGTTCAACCTTTTTCCTATTTGTCACTGTTTCTTCCTGCTAATCTTTTGAAGGGCTGTTGTGGTGGTGGTGGGGGGCATATATGACGAGCACCTGCTGCCGCGCTACAAGCAAAGGCAGTTATGTTTTTATTTATTTATTTTAACATTTTGTAGGACAATGGAGAAGTGTATATTACGAAAGAATGCGAGAGAATAAGTGAGACGGGGAAAGAAAGTGAGTCCGAGAGAATAAAAGGGGTAAGGGATAAAAAATAGCAAGTGAGAGAAAGGGAGAGGATGAGAAGAGAAAAGAAAAGTTGATGAATTTTAAAGATTAATAGCATATACAAAGAAAGACAGAAAGGAAAGAAACAATAAGAGAGGGAGAGAGAAAGAGAAGAGGGAGAGGAAGAGAGAGAGAGAATATATATGTGAAAAAGAGAGAAAGAACAGCTATTATACTTTAGAGAACCAGAGTAAACTACACATTACAAACATAGAATGAGAGGATAGCAACAATACACACACACACACATATATATATATATATATATATGTTTTTTATTTGTTTTTGTTAGCGATACTCTTTGAACGAATTAAATTATTTATTATTTAGTGCATTTTTACCTAAATGCGAGTTGGGAATAATTTTCCCTTTGACCAATTTGGTACCCCCTAAATGGGGAGCGATATATATATATATATATATATATATATATATATATATATATATATATATATAGCGGCATATATATATATATTTATATATATATATTATTTTTAAAATATAATTATCGACTGACACGTGTTTCATCTGCATCAACTCATTAGCGTGGCTGAATCTAGCAAGATTCGAAATCAGGACCCCATGATAAGAAGCCTGAACCTCTACCACGGGACCATCTCGCTTGACTACTGAATGTATCGCGTTTTTATGTAGATGTTTTTTTATTTGTTTTTGTTAGCGATACTCTTTGAACGAATTCAATTATTTATACATATATATATATATATATATATATATATATATATATATATATATATATATATTGCTAATTATTGAGTTTTCTTTTCGCGTTGTGTTAAATTGTTATTTTTTTATTTTTCCCACTGTTCCTGTCTTAGTTTCAATATATTTTCTATGTTTATAAAAAGTTTCATGCCATTTGGAAGCTAGAAATACAAACCGACAGTTTCAAATGTGGATTGTAAACTTTTGCGAGGCACTGTATATATATATATATATATATATATATATATATATATATATATATATATATATATGTGTGTGTGTGTGTGTGTGTGTATGTGTGTGTGTGTGTGTGTGTGACCATTTGGGAAGACTATGTACTGTATGTACCCCGTCGCGCCGTAGAAATCTCCAGGTTTGTATCTAGTGGCGCATTAATTCCCTAGGATAGATGCACTCCCAGTCTTCGTTAAGATATTAAGATGGTAACTCTGATATAAAAACTGCGGTCTACTGTATAATCTGTCCTGTGACAGTCATCTGCAGCGACAAAGCTTAGCAGTAATACCAAAATGTGGTTGGTTCTACATAAAGCCTTCACCACTTTAAACAAATCATCTGTGTGGATTTCCGAGCAACTTAGTTGTTGTAACGGAAGTTCTTACGTCGAAATTGACGACCGGTGTTGCCCGGTTATACATTACGCTTAAACATAATATTTTAATTTATGTAGATTTTGTATGCATTATTATAGAATCAATCACCTATTGAATATTATAAGTTACGAGGAATAATTTGCCCTGTCGATTAATTCGCAAAAGAAAAAAATAAGAAAAAAAATAATAATGATAATGTCGTTCATCATATTCCGATATTAGACTTAACAATCGTTAAAATAATCTTTCTTTTATCGATAAAAAAGAAACAAAATTACAAGGGAATATTTTACGTTACATCAGTGTAAGCTTGGCAGGTGTAACGTAAAAGAATTCCCCTCTAAAAATTATTTCTGTAAGAGGAAAAAGATTATTTTAAAGATCGTTTTTTTTCGATTTTCAATACTTATCGGATGAATTTCTGTACAAAACATATCTAAGAACACTGCCAGAAATATAAATTACCTTTATATGAAATTTGCAAAAGATAGGCTCAGCTGTTTCGGAACTTATGAGGAGAGAACTGACACACACGCACACGTACGCAAACACACACACACACAAACAAAAAAGTGACCTTTATTTAATAGTATATATATATATATGTGTGTGTGTGTGTGTGTGTGTGTGTGTGTGTGTGTGTGTGTGTGTGTGTGTGTGTGAGTTTTAAAACCCGAGAGCAATGTGGAAAGACCGGAACAGCAATGAAAAGGAAGGGGAAGAAAAACAAACAAACAAACAAACAAACAAATAGAGAAGTATATTCGAAAAAAGTATCTAATTATTTAATTATCCAGCACTTTTCTACTCACTATATAATAGTCAGCAAGCCAAGTTGCTGGTAAGTCCGGAGTTCACAAAGTCCGTTAGTGGTATGAAACTTTGATTAATTTCGTGAGAAAATACACCCCCTTTTCAAAAAGAAAACAAGAGTGTTATCCAAGGCGGTGAAAAAGACCAGGACCGCAGCAAGAGGCTAGTATCGCAGTCAGAAGTAATTAAGTTATTATGTAGATAACTAGAGATTATTTTTTTAAATTATTTATTATTACTTTTATGCTATATTTTTTGTGATGTTATTTTTCTCCTTATTTAATTATTTATTTGACATTTTTTTTTAATTAGAAAATATAGTATTGGTTAAATTTATTATCATATTATGATAACGTATTTTGTTTATTTATTCATTTGTTTATTAATACTAGCGAGACAGCCAAGATATTTATATTTTTTTATTATTGTTCCGCAGCTAAATATGGGTAATTTATGCTGTAAGCGATATAACTGTACTTAACTTTATTATTTATTTATTTTCTATTTTTACTTGTTATAAATGTATTTTATTATTTATATTTTATTACTTAATATTAAAGTATAATTGATCTAACTGGTCTTAATTACTAGTATTTTATATATGTTTTGTGGCTATAATATTATTACTTAATTCTTATATATTCTTTGTGTTTGTTTCATCGTATTTCCTACTTACTCACTTCATCCTCTTTTTCTCTCTTATCTCATCTTATGTCTATCTTCTTTTGTTCACGCTCATATCTCTTATACCCTATTCTTTGTATTTTACTAGTCTGTTTTTTATATGTTATCTTTAGTCTAATTCTTAAGTATAAATATTCTGTTTATTTAATTTCTTTCCACCCTATCTCACTCCCACCCCACCCAAAATCAACGTACTCCTCATCTTATCTCCCCCTCCTTTTTCATTACTCTCGACCCACCCACATCACTGACCTTCATTGGCATAATTTCGTAACTTCATTAATGAAAGACTAAGTTAAAATCCTTGTGTTTGATGTTATTAATGCATAAAAAGTAATATATTCCGGTATCTACATATATGTAAATCTAAATGCATGTATATATATATATATATATATATATATATATATATATATATATATATATATATTCCATGTGTATATATTCGTTATATGTATCGTACTATCTAACTTCTATCTAATCTCATTTGCTCTTGATCTGTGTCTAGATATACGTTCATCTTATAATTCTTTCACTGTATTCACCTCAATGTTTCAAATGGATGTTGTTATCTTCTATATTTTTTATAGTATTTGCTTATATTACTGTGTATGGTTCTTTTCTCTTTTTTTTTTATTAAATTCTATTTTTATATATAATGTCTATCGTTGATTATGACTTCTCTTGTTATTAGAGATCAAAGGATGAATGGAGAGCTCAATTCGAGTCTGTTATTAAGAGAAAGTTGTGTTTGGTAATAAGGAGTGCTTAAGTAATTCTGAGATTTCCTAAGTTTCTGACTGAGGCAAGGATACTAACGCAGGTGTTAGTTGTGTTTTGTTGCATGAGATGATATGCTTGGGGAAAAATTAGATTCTAGTGTTTAAGTGTTCTTTAATGCATTGATGAAACGGTCTGATGGTACTCCTTATATATGAGTTGTTGCGGAATATTAAGCGTGATTTCTTTTTTCAGGGGTGCTAAAAACATATAAGTCGTAATTTTAAAAGATACCCTTTTTTATTTATTAAATAACGTGTTTAAGCGTTAAGATTTAATGACATCCTTACATGTATAATAATAGCGTGATGGAAATTTATCCGTTTATAGTTTGTGTATATAAATAAACACAAAAATATATAAATAGAATCAGAAACTGGAAAGCCAAATGAAACGAAATATTATCGGATGCGTCCCTAGAACTACTATTGGGGTATCTTAATTTATAAAATAAAAGGTTAATATGAATTAATTGTAAACCACATCTTAGCACGTGAAATAATATCGTGGATTAATTTTAGCCATTTATAATTTGTGAAGCAGTTATAATGTAAACAAACGTGAAAACTTACAAATCAAATATCCAATTATAGTTTGTGTATATAAACAAACAAGCAAATATGTAAATTGAACCGTGGCCAGAACGCCAAATGAAACGAAATAATTGATAACCACATTCTAACATTTGAACTAATAGCGTGATTTAATTTTAGCCATTTATAGTTTTCCCTGTCTGTCTGTCTGTCTGTCTGTCTGTCTGTCTGTCTGGCTCTCTCTCTCTCTCTCTCTCTCTCTCTCTCTCTCTCTCTCTTTCTCTGTGTATAACTCGCTGGTCGATGATTGAGTTATGTTTTGGAGTGTAATATCTTCACAAATAAACAGTAAATGTATAGAGTTTCTAAGCGGGAATTTTACGTAATCGTATAAATAAAAACGTAAGAATACTGTGTACTTACAGAAATGGCAGCATGTTTTATATTTGATAAGTGTTCGTTTATTATTGGAATAACCGAATGGGAGAATTGTAGAATGCATAGGTCTCAGCCAATCAGATATGTCGGAATTGTGCACGGGAGAAATCATTATTTTTGTATGCCGCAGGGGGTAAGAATATACGTTTGTGTGGAAAATCTGTAATCACTTACTGATAGCTAACACGCAAGAAAGTAAGAAAAAGTATAAATGCACTCAGTGTAGAATCGTGTCGTAAGAGGACTCGGTATAGAGAGGGTGAAATTTAAGCTACTTCCTCTGTAGGTTAGGACGCTGATGATCATGGCGGTCCTCGGAATAAAATATTACGAAGTAATGTGTATGGAATTGCGTTCTATAGATAGATAACGTAATGGTTAATGGCATGAACATAATAATTTTCTATGTGCCATCTGTTCTTGTCAACCTACAACACTTTCGTCCAGAGGGGCAAAATTGCGTTTACTTATAAGAATATATATATATATATATATATATATATATATATATATATATATATATATATATATATTCGCCACCCTACGAAGGCCAGAGGAATTAGTTGGCCGAAACGTTGTCAATAAAAAAACCAATAAAAGATGAAAAACAACAACTAATAAAGATGAGACTAGTAGTCCGAAATAAAAATAAATTAATATATATATATATATATATATATATATATATATATATATATATATATATATATATATATATGAAATAAAATGGAGGTGGAAGGACCTGGATACTCAACGTTTCGCCCGATTTATGCGGGCTTCTTCAAGAGGGAGGATCATTGACGAGAGAGTCGGAGGATTGGGGCTATATATAATGATGGGGGAGAACAAAGTGTTTTCCTTATGTAAATTAGATATCATATATACATATATATGCATTTTATGAGAGAAAAAAAAATTAGAGTAAATTAGTGTAGTGGGTTACGTCTAAAAGTTAAAATATCGTAGAGATTAAAAAAAATTGTGTTTGGAAATATAGCGGTGATAGATTAAATAAATAATCACCGCTATATTTCGAAACACAATTTTTTTTTAATCTCTACGATATTTTAACTTTTAGACGTAATCCACTACACTAATTTACTCTAATTTATTTTATTGTTTTCTCTCATAAAATGTATATATATATATATGTATATATGATATCTAATTTACATAAGGAAAACACTTTGCTCTCCCTCATCATTATATATAGCCCCAATCCTCCGACTCTCTCGTCAATGACCATCCCTCTTGAAGAAGCCCGCATAAATCGGACGAAACGTTGAGTATCCAGGTCCTTCCACCTCCATTTTATTTCATATCGTCGGATTTAATCCAGCTCAACAATCATATATATATATATATATATATATATATATATATATATATATGTCATCCACAGACAGTAAGTAAGACACTCTATCAAAACCCCCAATACTAATGATTACTACAATACTATCTCATTGATTACTGTACACGCAATAACCCTTATCCCTCAGTGGCCTTCGGGCCTTGATAAGTGGTTACCCTCATGTAAAGAAAAACAAAAAACAGCTCTTCAGTACCTCTGGACGAGCACCACGTCTTAACCAAGGATGGATCCTTCATCTGTCTACTTTACAATTGGCAGCTCTTACCATTAACATACATGAAAATTCCATTTAAATATCTATTTATATAAAGCACGTGCTCAATTTGTTTATTTACAAAGAGATTTGCATTATGCTAAGAAGCAACAAGGGACATCACCCAATGATAAAGAAGGAGGACTTGTATAGTTATCAACAGAAAAACTGAGAGGCAGAGTACAGAGGAGATCCTTATTTATTACTGGTCAATCTTGTGTAAGCAATCTAGTATATTTGAAAGATCCTCTTACAATAAAATATAATAGCTTGCCTTCTCTATTTTATGGTATATTAACACCATCAGGAATGCAATGCTTATTTAAACTATTGATTTCATTTTTTAATGTTTAATTACCATTTATCAAGGATAAAATCCACTCGAGGATAAGGGTTAATGGGATCGATAGAGAACGGTTCTTAGCAAGCATTTTTTCATATTATATTTTAAGATGATTACAATGCAGCTCGCAGGAAAGTAATGCAGTGGTAGCGCATTTAACAGATGGGAAGTTCTTATGATTAAATTGAACAAACTTTCATGTTTTACACAAAGTTGGACTGAAATCATTGGTCCTGACTCTTTGCAATGCAATAGATACGATAAAACTTGAATTTGGCATAGCTAATATCGCAGTCTGCTACTATATTCCTAAGGTCAATTATGCTCTCAGAGGAAGCAATGCAAAACTCAGAGAGACTAATTTAATATATTGCCTTTTTATTTGTGTTATATTTAACTGGTTTGGCAAAATTATTTTTCCTAATTCATAGAATTTAACCCTAAACTAATGGATGGCACCACCAGTCACATTATAAAATACTTTCGATGTACTTTTGAAAGATTTATTAGAATTATCGATTTACTTTTCTTTTTAATGAAGTGTTAGTTTTTTTACTTTATTAGCTATCCCAACATAATGTAAACATTATATTCGGATAACTAATAAAGTAAGAAACTAATACTTCATTAAAAAGAAAAGTGTCACTGTGTCCACAGTTAGTGTATATTCCAATTATATTGTTAAGTACATATGTTTTATTGTGTGACATTCTTTCTTTATTAGTTATCTCTATATAATGTTTATCCTGTGTCTACAGTTAATGTATATTTCACTAATATTGTTAAGTATATATGTTTTATTGTATTTCATTCTTTCTTTATTAGTTATCCCAATATAATGTTAATCATGCGTCTACAGTTAGTGTATATTTCACTTATACTGTTAAATATATATGTTTTATTGTATATCATTCTTTCTTTATTAGTTATCCCAATATAATGTTTATCCTGTGTCTACAGTTAGTGTATATTTCGTTTATACTGTTAAGTATATATATTTTATTGTATATCATTCTTTCTTTATTAGTTATCCCAATATAATGTTAATCATGCGTCTACAGTTAGTGTATATTTCACTTATACTGTTAAATATATATGTTTTATTGTATATCATTCTTTCTTTATTAGTTATCCCAATATAATGTTTATCCTGTGTCTACAGTTAGTGTATATTTCACTTATATTGTTAAGTATATATGTTTTATTGTATATCATTCTTTCTTTATTAGTTATCCCAATATAATGTTAATCATGTGTCTACAGTTAGTGTATATTTCACTTATACTGTAAATATATATGTTTTATTGTATATCATTCTTTTTTTTATTAGTTATCCCAATATAATGTTTATCCTGTGTCTACAGTTAGTGTATATTTCACTTATATTATTAAGTATATATGTTTTATTGTATATCATTCTTTCTTTATTAGTTATCCCAATATAATGTTAATCATGTGTCTACAGTTAGTGTATATTTCGTTTATACTGTTAAGTATATATGTTTTATTGTATGTCATTCTTTCTTTATTAGTTATCCCAATATAATGTTTATCCTGTGTCTACAGTTAGTGTATATTTCGTTTATACTGTTAAGTATATATGTTTTATTGCATGAGATACTCACGTTGATACACTGTTTCACATAAGATCATCAAAGTTAAGGGGCATGAAGCTTAACCAGTAGAAGATTAGTGACCATTTGGTAATACTGTGTGCTGTATGTAATTTTTCTGTGACCGGAGTATATGTGGGGGACGCTTGTGAATTTGATATTCCTTGAAAAATTATTCCTTCAGAGGAAGCTGGCATAGCTCAACAATGGATACTACGACACTAGGTATTACCGGTTCGTTTTATTAACTATCCTTTTTGAATTTATAATTTATATATATATATACATATATATATATGCATATATATATATGTATACATATATATATATACATATATACATACATATATATATATATATATATATATATATATATATATATATATATATATACGAGAGAAAGAGAGAGAGAGTGACTGAAAAGGCAGGGAGGATATTAAAGGAAAAAGAATAATAGCGCATAAGGATAACTATAGACAGATAGATAAAGATAGATATATAGCGAAAGAAAGAGAGAGAGAGGAAGAGGAAGAGGAAGTGAAAGTGAGAAGGCGAGAGATACTGTGTGTAAGAGAAAAAGAAAAGTTTAAAGAATCATACAAAAAAACGACTAAAAAATCTATAATCTCGGTGCAAGACTTTTTGCCAATTTATAATTTCATTTCGAAAATCGAAAAATTGTGTCTTGAAAATCTTCGTTCATAATAACAACGACTTTTCTTTTGTATAACTTGATTCCATCTACGAATGAGCTTATATACGACTCGCTTGTAAAATTATTTAGGTTTTTGTGTGAAATATGAATCTGACTCATGTTCAGTCTTTTCCTGTGATGTTAACCTAAGGCCATCTAAATGGTTTTGTAATCTTTGAAATAATGGATAATCGGAGGGAGCTAGGCCAAGAGAATATGCAGGGTGGGGCAAGATTTCCTAACCAAATTCTCCTCGGATATCTTTGATTAGTAGTGATGTCTAAGGACCTACCGTTATCATGATGGGAGATGACTCCCTTTCTGTTGACGACATAAGATCGTTTTTGGGTCAACATGGGCGATAATAATGCAGAAAAATATGAATGATGTTTTAATAACTTGAAAGAAAAAAGTTATAAATTAATCATGGGGATATGTTGACAATCCGGCATATTTCTCGAGGCATTTCCTTATTGCATTACTTCCTCTGTTTTCTAGACAGTGATAGAGGATTTGGTGTCCCCGACGAAACATCTTTCAACAGATATTATATATTATAATATACATAGTATGTAATATTATATTATCATTTTTTAAAAATATTTTAATGTGAACAATTCTTACTTTTATTTAAAAAAATGAGTAATGTTAATTTCTTGTAACTGTTAACTTTCTTTTTTACGTGAAACATTCTTAAAAGTGAATAAACATTTTTTTTTACAGAAACAATATCATTCTTACACGAAACTACTTCTACGACTACTAGTAGTACTACTACTACTGCCATCCCCATCCATAGCCTTGGACGTCTACTGAGGCATAGGCCATCTACAACTTTGTAGATGCTTTTGTAGCCAGGAGTTCTTTTTTTTTTTTTCGTGGTGAGGGACCTGGCCCACGTTACCACCTTATCAGAAGGTACATACAGCGCCTAGCCTTCCCAAATGGTCTGGCCAGGCTTAACGTTGCTTAACTTTGGTGATCTGGCGAGAACCGGTATGTCAACGTGATTGTACCGGACACCACCACCACCACCACCACTACTACTACTACTACTACTACTACTACTACTACTAATAATAATAATAATAATAATGATAATAATAATGATTCGTCTAAGAATGTAATCAATTTCTTCAGTCACAATATCTGTTGGAAGATGTTTCGTCGTGGACGCCAAATCAGCTACCACCGTCTAGAAAACAGGGGAAGTAATGCGAGAATGAACTTTTCAAGAGATATGCAGGAAATCCGACACGTTTAAATAATAACCATATGCATAACACTGGTTTTAAAACTACAAACTGACAAAAAAAACTTTCACACCGACTTGGTATAAGAACGTCAACTACGCTGAATTGAGGAAAATTGAATGTCGCAAAGCATTTTATGAAAATGAGAGTTATTTCTTTAATTATTTTTTATTTTTGCCACTTCAATGGGTGTGCGTGTCTTGAAAAGAAAAGAGTGTGTGTGTGTTTGTTTGCATGATTTGCCGAAAGGATATGTCACGCGCGGATGTCACAAAGGTCACAGAACGAAATAATAACATTGTTCCAGCTTGCCTGCTGAAAGGGCCAACAACCTGACGCCAGTGTTCACAGGATGTTTTTTGACGTATGGCAAAATAATCAGCGCACAGTCAATGTAAATATTTGAAGAACTAAACGAGTTGGCTAGTTTTCGAGAAGCAATCAGAACACAGGCAATCTTCACTGAGTGACACTGGAACAAATTGGGAAACAAAAAAGGAAATGTGTGCATTTCAGAACAAAACGAGTGCAGATCAATAAAATCAGAAGCACAAGATGGAAGCTTCTAATTTGCCGACGATGTTTTTGACACCTTTATTTTATGTGTCTATGAAAAGAAGAAAGATTATATATATATATATATATATATATATATATATATATATATATATATATATATATATATATAGTCTAAAGAAGCTTTGCGTAAGAAATATAAAAATAAAAAAAATAAAATATTAAACAATACGGATACTATCTATACTGATAGTATCCATATTGTTTTTTACGCAAAATTTGTACGCAAAGCTTCTTTAGACTATATATATATACATATATATATGTGTGTGTGTGTGTGTGTGTGTGTGTGTGTGTGTGTGTGTGTGTGTATAAAAATAAAATAAAAATACCAGCGATGGTTTACGTTATGTTGTTTTGAAAAAAGAAAAACCAAATGAATTTATGAAATGATCAACGTTTCGTCCCTGTTGCAGAGGACATCTTCAGGATATTAAAAGGAAAAATGCCAAAAAAAAAAAAAAAAAAAGAAAAGGATCATAGACCATACGAAAATGAAAAGGAAACTGTGTTAGAATCCTACCCATATCGGGAACGAAACTATGTGCGTATGGGAAGGTTGGGTTGTTCAATGTCTATATATACACTTTTAAAAATACGTTAAATAAATATGTACACTTTTTTTTTCTCTAAACTTATTCATTTTGTTGAATTATTTAAGGATTAAGGAAAAACAGATCTGTTTTGATATTTTGTTCTTTGATTATTATTTTCCCTATACTAGGGGCTAAATGGTAAAAGCCCTTTCTTTGCGTAATAGTATTAGTGTTTAATATTAGTGCTGACTCTAAAAGTCTTCTTTTAGCTATATCTATCACGTATTTTATAATTTTCTCATGAGCTAAATTAAATGAATGATCGTGTTCTGCACAATGGCAAAAGAGTGCATTTAGGGCGTTACCTTTCCTTATATCTCTTCTGAAGTCTTAGTTTCAATTTACGCTGTGTTTCACCTATGTATGCTTATTGACAATTGTTACATAGGATGGAATATATACCGGCGTCGGATGTGAGGGTTTTGGGAGAGTGCTTGGTAGTTTTTAATGTCTGTTTTATTGTCGTTGAAGTTGTTTGTATCAAGTGAAAACCAAGTCTATTAAGAGTGTCTTAAATTTTTGTATTTTTAGTGTGGGTGGGAATGAAAAGATGTCTGTTTAATAGTGAGGTATTTGTTTTATTTTTCTATCCGTTTATATTATAGTGTATTTTCGTAGCTTTTTTCGTTGCGTAAGAAATGAAATAGGATGGGTACTGTAGTTTTTTTTTAAACATTCGTAATGTATTGAATTTCATCATTAAGATATTGGGGCTGCATATTCTAAAGGCACGCAAGAAAAAAACAATGATCATGCCAGTCTTTATTTTATCATTATGGTGCGAGTAGTAGTGAATATAATCGTTTTTGTGTGTGGTCTTTCTATGTACTTTGAAACTCAGATCGGTGTCTGATCTGATGAGGAGTATATCTAGAAAAGCTAGGGAGTGGTCTTGTTCGGATTCGTGTGTAAATTTTATGGATGGTTCGACTGAATTTAATTTATTTCTAAGTTGTTCTATTTGTGCGTTTATGAGAAGAAAAATAAGAATATCATCTATGTATCTAAAGTATGTGGAGGTTTTAGGTACTCTGAATTTGAAAGAGTTCGTCTCTAGGAATTCTAAAAATAAGCAAGCTAGTACACCACTAAGGGGGTTACCCGTAGGGAGTACAAATTTTTGTCTGTAGTAGGAATTATTAAACTGGAAATAGGTTCTATCGGTGATGAGTTTTATTAAAAAAAATGTGTACATATTTATTTAACGTATTTTTAAAAGTATATACATAGACATTGAACAACCCAGCCTTCCCATACACACACATAGTTTCCTTCCCGATATGGGTAGGATTCTAACACTGTTTTCTTTTCATTTTCGTATGGTCTACGATCGTTTTCTTTTTTTTTTTTTTCTTTTTGCATTTTTCCTTTTAATATCCTGAAGATGTCCTCTGCAATGGGGACGAAACGTTGATCATTTCATAAATTCATTCGGTTTTTCTTTTTTCAAAACAACACATACACACACACACACACACACACACACACACACACACACACACACACACACACACACACATATATATATATATATATATATAGTCTTTGCGTAAAAAATATAAAAATAAAAATAAAAATAATAAAATATAGAACAATATGGATACTATTTATATTAATATATAAAAGATAAAATAAATAAATAAATAAATAAAATGTTAATGACATGTATAAGAAAATTTAATAATACTCAGATTACAAGATCTATTCTGCGACATGTTAACTAGCATATAAATGCTATGAGAATAAAAATGCATAAAAGTTTAATTACCTTTAGTACCAGAAATATATATATATATATATATATATATATATATATATATATATATATATATGATTATTTTCTATGATAATTATTAAATACCTACGGACACTAGTGTTCTATCCTTTCGGGAATCATCAATGCACGGTGTCACGGTTAACACCAGTCGATAGATTCGAACCCGGTATCAGAAGCCAAATCTGGCTTCATTAGCAATGACCTACCCTATTCGGCCATCGTTAACGGCGGGAAATACTGTTGAAATTTAAAAATTTATTTTTTTCTTAATGCTTTTAACGCTTGTCAGAGTAATCTAATCATGACGTGATGATCTATATATACGCTTATTTATTTATTTATTTATTTATACAGGTCTGGTTGAATATCAACGCTAAGTTCTGCATAGTCTTTTTGTCGTCCATTTTTCAATATAGCAGGCTAACTTTCTCATTAGAGGATTTTTTTACATGGAGTTCACCACTTATCAAGGCCCAATGGCCACTCGGGGATAAGGGTTATTGTGTGTACAGTACTCAATGGGATAGTGTAGCAATAGTATTGGAGAATTGATAATGTGTCATTACTTAGGGGGGCGGTTCATTAGGAATTTGTTTGTGTTGGACTTGAAGACATCCAGGTTGAAGTCGGGAGGGAAACAGGCAAGCGGAACAGACGTACTAACATTTTCCACCCACATTGTTAGATTATGCCGGAGCGACACATCGTTACCTTGCGAATAGTCAATTTAGGAAAATCGTCTATTACTATTAAAAGTGAAAATGCTAGATAAAAAAGAACAGTATTGGTCGTCGGTATGCAGAATTAGTTTGTGCACAAAGACAAATATGTTTATAGTTTTTTGGAATTTGGAACGAGTTAGTTGAACAATAAACAAAAGAACCAGTAATACGACCTTGAAGAAATGAATGTTAAAATACTCAAATAATTTCGAAATGAATGTTTTTGTTTAGACCAAAATTGGGGCACGATACTTGTCTTTTTGCATTTTAAACTTTAATTCAAGCCATTATACATAAAAAATAATTTTATAAAATCAATAGTAGTTTCTCTACAGTGCAATATAGTCTACAATGTACTGTGAAAATCATAGCGAGAGGCATGTGAGTTTTCTCTCAGTGCACCGCTATGGGTCCTCGACTAGAGCAGGCAATCAATCGATTTTGTTGAAAAAAAGGAGCGATTTCACTGACAATAAAAATATGGGAGTGGGAAGCATTCGTTGACCATCATTCAATCCCGGCCAACGTTGGGTCTTCCTGCTATTATACATATATATATATATATATATATATATATATATATATATATATATATATATATATATATGTATATGCTTCCCACTCCCATATATATATATATATATAGTCATCACCATACAATATAATACTGTTTCGTTGTATCACAACTGATCAGTGCCGCTAGCCAAGGATTGAACCTAGAACCATCGCGTTGACATTCGGCAGTTCTATCCATCGACCCACGGGAGCGGTGCCCACAAATAACCTCCACAAATAGCCTCGACAAATGTCTATTTTAAGCAAACATTCGTCCACCACTTTTATAGTGCTCAAACCGATTATTTACAAACAAACAGCGAGCCTCGCATTTTTCAGTCAATTAAGTAGCAGGTGAGATTGTTTACGACAGTACTCTATCCAAAGACGGGGGCTTAAAATATATTTGTAGTCATCGATATACAGTACTGTTTCGTTGTATCATAACTCATCAGTGCCGCTAGACTATCACCTCTCAACAAAACCCAACTTTACTTTCTTAGAAACCAAGCGTCTACAAGATCGCGCGTATATTTTTATTTCTACTCACTGTCAGTCTTTCGGCAGTTTATATCAATGAAATGAAACAAAATATGTCTCGCTTTGAAAATGTCATATCACGACGAAAGCTTAGTTTTAATATAAAACAATAAATGTTTATTTAAGAAATACATTATTACTGTTTTTTTTTTTCAAATGAAAAAAGAATTATACGAAAAAATTGTTTTTAAAAAACGTGTCTATTTTTAAATAAAACTTTACAATGCCTCCCCCACGGGACACCAGGGTCGTTTTTTAACGTGGAGAAAAGGTACAAAAATTAAAAATTGTCTCTGCCGTGAAGGATTGCTCTCCCACAGAAAGAGAACAAGAAATGGAAGTGCAGCATCTGAAGAACAGATACTACACTTTGATCTTGGCCAAAAGAAAATAATAGTAGCTATATACTCTAAAAACCACGTGATCTACTTACGTCACATGTGTAGTCTTGTGGATACTGATCTACAGTTACTGATTATTACTAAGGATTGTTATTTTCTGTTTCAGTTCTCCAAGAAATTTCCGAGGGATTCATAAAACTGGTTCAAACGTGATAGTATTTTACTTGCCGAAAGTTAAAAAATTATTTTACATTCGGACACGATCAATTAAAAGGGAAAATTTTTTGCCGGAGAAAATACTGTGAAATTTTATATTTGTTAAGTGTATTTAATCACCGTATATTTCGGCGTATACACAACAAAACAGTATTGTATTGTTTAATGATCACACACACACACACACACACACACACACACACACACACACACACACACACACACACACACACACACACACACACATATATGTATATAGATAGATGTGTGTGTGTGTGTGTGTGTGTGTGTGTCTGTGTCTGTGTGTGTGTGTGTGTGTGTGTGTGTGTGTGTGTGTGTAATGATTGCATTGCTGTGGTTTCCTGGATGTTTATCCGATAAAACTGCGGTGCTTATAAAATAGTCTTCAATAACAAGTAGATATATATGTACGATATATATATGTATATATATACGATATATATATGTACGATATATATATATCGTATATATATACATATATATATGTACGATATATATGTACGATATATATATATATATATATATATATCGTACATATATATCGTACATATATATATCGTATATATATACATATATATATCGTACATATATATCTACTTGTTATTGAAGACTATTTTATAAGCACCGCAGTTTTATCGGATAAACATCTATATGTATATATATACGATATATATATGTACGATATATATGTACGATATATATATATATATATATATATCGTACATATATATCGTACATATATATATCGTATATATATACATATATATATCGTACATATATATCGTACATATATATATCGTACATATATATATATATATATATATATATCGTACATATATATCGTAAATATATATATATATCGTACATACATATATATATATAAATATATATATATACATGTATATATATATATATATATACATATATATATATATATATATATATATATATATATATATACTAGCAGGGAGACCCAACGTTGGCCAGGATTAAATGATGATCAACGAATGCTTCCCACTCCCAAAGTTAAAAAAAAAATCTTTAAAAAAAAAAACAATATTTCATAAGATACCGAGTGTTGCAATCTCTCGCCTATGCTAAGCAAACATTGTTTAGTTATCTAGCGGTCGTCTTATACAAGCGATATATAATAAATTTATTAAAATTTGCTCTAATTTTGTGCCTCGTCTTATCTGACGGTCGCCTTATACGCCGAAATCTACGATACTTATTCACAGCTAAGTTTAATTTTACGTTAAAAATGCGTTCCTTTTCAAATAATATTTAAATGAGATTTCTTTACAACCTTGTTCTTGATAATACAGAAAACAATGTCGAATTATTTAGTTCTTAATTGTATATTCTCTTATAAGGATCTAAAATAGAGGAATCTTTGGTCAGCATTTTTTCTAGCTTTTAAAACCTGTTACACTAATAATTTTCACCTGAGATTTTTTTTTTTGGGGTGGGGGTATCAATGATAAATAGAACCTTTCACAGTTTTATTCATATATGTTGAAGAGATCTTTAGTTTTCGATATTGGGAGTCAATAAACATTTAATCTTGACCGTAAGTGTTTTAAATTGTTCATTTATTTCTTTTAAATTTATTAAATTCCATTAAAAAAATTTTATACAATTATTTTTTTTTTGTATAAAATAAATGTTTCTGTGGGGAAGTTTTTTTTTGTATAATAATATTTAAAAAAAACTAATGTTTACTCTCGTTCAATGCTTAGAGGTCAAGTAAACATATTTCTAGAAAATGCGTAAGTTATAACTGTTTATATATTTATTCCCAAATAGTTTTGAATTTTTTGCATCAACAAGTTTTATAACACTTACAAAATTCGATTCTTATTTAGATTTCGATTTAATATAAAAAAAAATTATAGAAAACTTTGTGATGTATTTACTCGCCATCTTATTCCAAAAAAAAAAAAAAATACGAGATTAACGTCAAGGGTGTGAGTTCCATTATAGAAACGTTGTTTTAATTTGAATAAAATAAAATACGCATCAAGTGCGATTGAAAGCCAAATAACAACGTAATATTAGGAAAATAAACAAATATTACACTTATTTGAAATTTATAATATAAATATATTTCGGAGCCAAACTCCATCCTCAATGTTTTGTTTCCTTTCTTTTTTCTTTTCTTCTTTCTTGCCATATTGATGTTAATCTCGCGTTGCCAACGCATAGTTCCAACATCTCAAAATACAACCGCTGAGATACAACACGCGGCTCTTTACAGACTTTTCTTGCTCCAACTTTACAAACATGTCAAAGAAGAAGAGAGAAAAAAAAGAAAGAACACAACAACGGTTAGAGCTATTGGCAATTGACTGGATGGTTGCTGTTGATTCGTCCCGGGCTTAGGATGAGTGCTGGTCTAGCCATACTGAAAAGTTGTGATACAGCGAAACAGCCTCTCTGTTGATAACTATATTTATATGTGTGTGTGTATTTATACATATATATACACACAAATATGTATATAAATATATATATATATATATGTGCATACACACATACCCACAAATATATATATATATATATATATATATATATATTAGTGATGGGACGATTCCAATATTTTCCTGATTCCGATACAATTACCGCTTCTGTACTAAATTTCCGATCCCGATACAATTACCGATTCCGATTCTTTATAAATCTCTAAATATTTAACTATAAAATTGTTATCTTTTCCCGATTACCGTAAGAGCATATGATAAATGTGCATGTGTTTTCTCAAACGTAAAAACACACATGTGGGGATGATCTATAGCCTTTAGCTTTAATGGTAGTTTAAAATAAATAAATATTCATTATTTTATTATTACTACCAGAAGTGGTCGATTTTGTTATAAACAAAACAAAATCAAATAAAAAAAAGGATAATTAAAGGAATCGTCTTGCCATGGGAAAATAGATACAATTTTTCCAATTCTGATATCGATTCCGATACTCCAAAAAAGTTAAGATTTTTCCAATTCGCAATTCCAATTCCGATTAACTGTCTCAACGCTAACATATATATATATATATATATATATATATATATATATATATATATATATATATATATATATATATATGGCAATTACGCTACACAGAATATTCTGTGTTTCATTCTCGTGAGAATTCATCAGCCTGACGAATTCTCACGAGAATGACACGCGGAATATTCTGTGTAGCTTAATTGCCATATATATTTTTTTCATAACTTACTACCTAGCTCTACCTATGTTTTGAGCATCTCCCCCTAGAAACTCTTCGCCAAATAAAATAATTTGGTAATCTCAATAAGTTTGTAACTTGAAAAAATAATTCCGTGTAGAGAGAAAAAAAATGTGTGTGTTTCTTTTTTAAATACCACCCCCCCCCAAAAAAAATACACTTACGAATAAACTGAAAGAATGTCATTTGTTTGTTTTTATATTCTTGAAACGGCTATACAGAAACTGTGACCGTTTCGAATTCAAACTTCAGCTACACTTTTAGAAACAAAAAAGCCCCCCCCCCTCAAAAAAAGCTAATCGAAAATTTCCTTTATTTACGAAAAAAAAAGTGCCTTTACAAAAAATTAAAATTTTAAAAAGAAAAAAAACGCATATTACACACGCGTTGGGCTAATTATTATTATTATTATTTTTTTTTTGTCGTTCGGACACTCGCTGCTATTTTTATTGAAATAAATTTGTTTTGATTTATTTTTATTTTTGGGGGTGGGTGGGGGTGGGGGAGGGGATCTTTTAACGCACGGACAACAAAAAAGTGCTCAATATCCGGAGAATAATGTTTTCTCTTTGTACCCCTTCTGCCGATATAGGGTATCACGTACTTCTTTTTTTTTCTGAACGATTAAATTTTTTTCCCGTCTTTTATTTTTGAAATTGTTGGCCATGATGAAAATGATTAATATCCTTAGGTGTGGTCAAACGGAACTTCATGTGAACCCGGGCAATGCCGCCTACCCATGCTAGTATATATATATATATATATATATAGTTTGTTTTATGTCATTTATTACTAATTCAATCCTTTATTCTTTTTCATCCTCAAGTCTTATTCTATTGTCAATTGATGATAGAAGGAATGGCCTGAACGACTTCTTGAGAGATTTCTAAAATTACGCTTCAAAAAGAAATATGATTGGGAAGATCCTCTTTGGATGCACCCACTTTCCAAACTTATACGGTTCCAATATTATTTGAGGTTTAGCTTCAAGAGCTTTTGTTAAAAACAGAGTATCTCGTGGACGAGATTTGGGTAAAAATATCAAGAACACAAGAAGTTCAAAGGATCAAGATGAGAGAATTCCTTCTGACGTTGTTCCCTACCAGCAGACAAAATGGAGATTTTCAAAAAGAGGAAGAAACTGGATTTATAAGGATTTGTTTCCAAATACAAAAGGAGTTATCTTCCAAAATAATGAAAGGTTCGATTGATTGTATTGTGGGTAGTTTTTTTTTTGGGGGGGGGGGGGGTATTTTGGTTTTGTTTTTGCTTTAGGGAACTCTTTGAGGAAGTCATCAAAAGAGTGAATAGCTGTGTTTCCAAACTTGTTTTTCCCAAACTTATGAACGATCACAAAGAAATAATCTGCATTGTTAAAATGGCGAAGGTTATTTCTTTTTCTTTTTTTCTTTTACCATTGCCATCTTTTATAAATCAATAATTTCTCCAATCATTTCGGAGAGAGGAATATGGCCAGTATTTTCTATGTAGGGTGTTTCGTAGCATATCTTAAGGATTATGTTCTACGTACTTATATTAGCTTTCTGTGTTATCGGCCGTTGAAATATTCATTATGTTTCCGAATGTTTGAGAGGAGGTTTATTTTTTATTATTCAGACTACTATTTTCATATATATATATTATTCCTTAATTGGAATTCATTTTTGAGATGAGCATTACATATATTAGTTTATTTTTATTTCGGACCATTGTTGTCATCTTTATTAGTTGTTGTTTTTCATCTTTATTGTTTTTTTGGTTTTTTTGTTTGTTTTTTTTTTACGACGTTTCGGCCAACTATTCCTCTGGCCTTCGTCAGGTGGTAACCACGACGGATACGAACTTCGAATCTCCTAACTGCATTCTCAGCAATCACTGCCATCCGTAGTTGTTGTCATCTCACCACGTTTTGGCCATGTAAACCTCTGGCACGCTTTGGGTAGGATTGAAATCGCTATCTTCAGACAATGTCCATCTGGAACCATAGAGATTCAACGTCTCTATCAACTGCGCCATGGGACCCGAACGGCGATCAAGGTTGGATTCTTTGATCTGATAAATCCACGTTTATTTATTATCTGATCTTCCATAATTGGGTCCGTACCGATTGGTATATATATTATTCCTTAATTGGAATTCATTTTTTAGATGAGCATTATATATATCAATTTATTTTTATTTCGGACTATTATTCTCATCTTTATTAGTTGTTGTTTTTTCATCTTTATTGTTTTTTTTTGTTTTTGTTTTTTTGTTTTTTACGACGTTTCGGCCAACTATTCCTCTGGCCTTCGCCAGCGGTTTACATGGCCAAAACGTGGTGAGACGACAACAATTACGGATGGCAGTGATTGCTGAGAATGCAATTAGGAGATTCGAAATTCCTATCCGTCGCGGTTACCACCTGACGAAGGCCAGAGGAATAGTTGGCCGAAACGTCATAAAAAACAACAAAAAAAAACAAGATGAAAAACAACAACTAATAAAGATGAGAATAATAGGCCGAAATAAAAATAAATTAATATACCATTTTCATCTCGAGTGATATTCTCGCAACGTTTCGGTCGATGTAACCTTCTAGACTTCTTTAGGTGTATCTTGGCAAACTCGCGACAGAACGATTCCCAAGTTCGACACAATACACCTGAAGAAGGTTGGCGGTAGCATCGGCTGAAACGTTGTGAGAATGGCACTCAAGATGAGAATAGTAGTCTGAATAATCCAAATAATACAACATTGTTTTTATTGTAAAAATATAACACGTTCAGTGTGAGTGATAATGTACTGTGATTTATATATATAGTTTATTTACTTGCTCTCGAGAAGGTTCTGGAAAGCTAGTACATAGGTGAAATGTACTCTGGCTTACAAACAAAAATGCTTGAGCAGTCCCGTCAGCAGCACAAGTGCTTAGCAATGAACTTAGTTTCAAAGAAAGAAGGTAAAACCTGGAAGGATTGACTTCCTAGGGCTAAATAGATATATACCTCAACTAGACCGAAGCAAGACCACTGTCGGACTAATTCTCGACTGATATAAACAACACCTACTCGCACTGTGCGAGATAAACACTGTCTTTGTAACAAGATCACATGCACCCACAAAAGCTATAAAAAATGACATCAAACAAACATAAAACACCATTATGCTCACAAGAAAGACTTAAATGTCACTCTGACAAACAAATATGATCAGTAAAAACTGAAAAGCATACAAAGAAACAAATGAAAACTAGTAATGGGGTACTGTTACAAAAGTAATTCACAAACAAAGAGGCTTTCACACACACACAGACACACACACACACACACACACACACACACACACACACGTATATATATAATTTAATTATTATAGTAAAAAAAAAATAATTATGACAGCCCCTTTAAGAAATACGTTTCTTATCGTTGAGCACTTTCTGTTGAATAAAAGTCGGTCAATTTAGCTCTTATGCGTAGATCGTCGTATAACGATTTGATCACTGTCTGTCTGACGTAATGAACATTTAAATTAAAATGTTTAAAATTCAACGCTATTTCACACGATTAATGGTAGCCGAATGGATACGGCCTCCGCTAATCGAGCCAGAGATGTCTCGTGTCGCGGGGTTCGAATCGTTCGACTGGTAGTAATTGTGACACCCTGCACTGAAGAATCCCGAAAGAATGAAACACTAGTGTCTGTAGGTATTTAATTATTATAGTAAAAAAAATAATTATGACAGCCCCTTTAAGAAATACGTTTCTTATCGTTGAGCACTTTCTGTTGAATAAAAGTCGGTCAATTTAGCTCTTATGCGTAGATCGTCGTATAACGATTTGATCACTGTCTGTCTGACGTAATGAACATTTAAATTAAAATGTTTAAAATTCAACGCTATTTCACACGATTAATGGTAGCCGAATGGATACGGCCTCCGCTAATCGAGCCAGAGATGTCTCGTGTCGCGGGGTTCGAATCGTTCGACTGGTAGTAATTGTGACACCCTGCACTGAAGAATCCCGAAAGGATGAAACACTAGTGTCTGTAGGTATTTAATTATTATAGTAAAAAAAATAATTATATATATATATATATATATATATATATATATCCCGCATTTTGCTAAATCCTACCCTCTGATGAGAAGGAAAGTATTTCTTTGAAACTCCGCGGATTAAGGACTATCCACTTATTTTGTGCTTCCTTTTTAAAATTACATATCTTTATTAACTACTTGACTACTTGTTCTTATATATATATATATATATATATATATATATATATATATATATGTATTAAGTAAGGTGATTGATAATTTAAAATTTAAAAATCAAATTTTAATTAAATTAAAAATCCGTTTCATAAGAAGAAACAACAACAAAATCAATTATCTGTACGATCGTTTCGGAAAACAATTCTTTTTATTGTGGTATACATCAAGTTATGTACAATAATTATATATAGTTTTTTTGATAAGCAAGCTCTCCTCATCAGCAACTTTTGAAGGGTTTTTATTGAATTTAAAAGACACCATAAATAAACCTAGCATTAAAAGTAAGGCAGATGAATCATTCAATAAGATAAAAAGCTATAGCAAACATCTAAATGACTATTTTAACCACAGTTCCTGCTTTCAAAAAACGAAAAATTAAAAGGTAAATATCTCTATATATTTTTAAAGCAAATTTATTATGTAAATTCAAAAATATATATTTTTCTCTACTTATTTCTGTCTCTAACCCATATTAATTTTCTTATAAATTTTAAATCCAGACCTTTTATTTCAATTTTTCAGATTCATCTGCCTTATATATATATATATATATATATATATATATATATATATATATATATATATATATATATATATATATATGCGTGTGTGTTTTTTTTTCTTCATAAATTTTGGTTTCGGTTTCGATTGAAGCTGATGCACCCTAGTCATATGGATATATTTCTTTTTGATTTTTGAAATAACACCTTTATAAAATATAAGAATCGATAGACACTTGACTCTATTATAATATATACGAAATCTGCATGAATTAAAATATCATATTTAAACGTATTTTACGACCAGACTACGCCGGTCGTTCCTGCTAGCTTAGATAAATACTTTTGCAGTTTTAACAAAAGAGCTACAATAATATGAGGGCGTCTCCATTTACACTAAGCATTCACGGAATACCAACATCCATATATTATATATGAAAGAATCCGTTGTGGAATTTCCACAGGTCCCGCTAGTAAAAATAAATAAATAAATAAAATCCAACTGCTTATTCCTTGATTCTTTATTTTACAAGTACTATTTATTTTCGTTCCGTTTTCTTTTTCTGATTCCTTTGGATTACTAAAGCAATTGCTTGTGTTTCTTGCATATTTATCCTATAGTGGATCACTTCATCATGGAGTTTTTGTCACAGAGCTGAAGCTCTGGTTTGTCAAGCCCTGTATCTACCTATTTATGTACGCATGTTGAAATATTTTAAGCTTTTAAATATAATAGGGTAAAATTTGATAAGAATAATCTTCTGTATGGATCATTGTACAAATAAGGAGTTCCAGGTACGGGTCCACAACCTTGGGGTACGGTAGTCTTCATTATAACAATATAACAAAGTGAAATGGATTTTGTTTGATTTATTTGGACTACTGTTCTCATCTTGAGTATTTTTTTCACAACGTTTCAGCCGATGTCACCTCCAACATTCTTCAGGTGTATCTTGTTGAACTCGGGAACCTTCACAAATTACTTAAAATTTCTAACCAAAAGAATACATTTACGATTTACTGAAGGTTTCTACCCGATCATGGCTGACGGAACAAGATCATTTATAATATAAATCCCACGTGTCTGTTTAAATGTATGGATGTATGTTTGTTTGTTTGTATGTTTGTTTGTATGTCTCGGAAAAAAAACTTTCGCCAGAGGCGACAGATTTTCACGAGATTGGTATCGTTTTGAAGCTCTACCCTTCGGACGACAAATATCGAAGAATTGGCTAAAAACATCAATTTCTTCACCCTCAACTGGGCAATTTTCTACAGGGGGGGTCGCTTTTTTGCTGATATTTTCAAAAGTCATCCCTCTTTTCGATTGTCTAGCCTTAATTTAAACATTGGTCACTTCCGGTTTGGCGATGGACACAACAGCAAAGACGCCATGTTCTTTTCCTTCTTTACCGTATTGGTTCGAGCTGCCTGCCTACTAAATTTTTTTTTTTTTTTTGCTCAACACACTCCTCCAAACACCCGAGCAACGCCTGGCACCCAGGCTAGTACTAAGATAAATACCGGGTTACATTCGAAATTCTGTGCAGGTTCACGAGCTTGACAAAACCAATCTTGAGTTTAACACCTGAAGAAGGTTGGAAATTACACCGGTCGAAATATTGTGTGAATTACATTCAAGATGAAAACAGTCGTCCAAAAAATCCACATAATCCAAATTATCAATCGGAAAATTTGTTATCATTATTTTTTAATCTGGCAAATCATTTTTTTGATTCTGAATCTTCATTACTTTCTATGGTATTTTGGTTCAAAACAATGAATTGTAATTCTAATTCTTCTCTTTAAAAAAATATGGTTAGAATATTTTTCAGAAGCAAGCCATCTTTTGCTATCAGCAGGAAAATTTTACTCCTAAGAGTAAATAACAATACTAAAATATTCTTTCGTTTACTACCAATTAACAGCAGTTAAATGTTTTTATATTTTTATTCATATAAAAACCAGCGTGGAAGCAATTTGAAACTTTCTGCAAACTTTGAAATTTCCTTATCACACCGGATGAAGTAAACAATGTTTATTAACAAAATATCTCATATTCGACTTTGGTTTTGCATTAAATTAACTATGAACGACACATTGGTTTAATTTTAACCAAGACGTTTTCGTAATTAATCATCATTAAACGAACAGAACAAACAAATTTTATTTTATTTCAGAATTTGTTTTAGATGAGGAATGATAATTTGTATTATTTAGAATGATCTAACTACTGTCCTCATCTTGGGTGTTTCGATCGATGTAACCTCCGACCTTCTACAGGTGTATCTTGTCAAACGCAGAAATCTTTTTGTCAAACTCGGAAATCAACGCAAAATTCCGAATGGAATTCTTTATTTAATACACAGGAGTAGCATGTGCTCATTCTGCAAGGACCTGCGACATAGCGAACAAAGTATTTTGCAAAATTCAGTTGTAAATGAGAAGGTTGATGGTTCAATCCTCAGTGTGGGGGATATTCAAAATACAAAATAAAATGAGAGCATGCTACCAATAAATGGTACCGTTCGAAATTCTGTGTAGATTCCCGAGTTCAAGAGAAAGATTGCCGGGTTTGACAAGGCACACCCGAAGAAGGTTGAAAGTTATATCGACTGAAACATTGAGAAAATAAACTCAAGATGAGGACAGTGCATTAGCTTTTTCAAAGATAAGTAAAAAAAAAAAAAAAAGAACGTGAATCAGTCATGAGACTGTATAATTCTGTCTGACAACATAAGTATGGGTATGGGCCTTACTTCTCCTTACTATATGCAATGGAAACGTTAATAACTTTAAAAATATTTTTTCTGATCAGTCTGATATTTTACATGGTGGTATTAAAGATCATCGGAGCCATAATCAAATTTGGAAAAGTCGGAAGTTGATTGGTTGGTTGGTTGGTTGTTTTTGTTTTACGGCATATCAACCCTTTTCAGGTTATTTAATGCCGAATCCAAAGATTTTGAAGAAAATTTTTTTAATAGAATATATTTGTTGTTTTCAAGTCGGTTTCTATTTAACTCATAGTGGGGACTCTAACAGGTACTACCACTCCGGGTCAGAGTGGACCTGGGAGCAATGCCAATTAAAGGGTGGCTCTCCCCAAAGCCCGCAATCTGGGGCCTCACCACTGGATATAGTTTAAGGTCATATCCAGGATCTCGGAAGTTGAAATTTCGTGAAATTTCGACAGTGAGTCGTCAACTTTTGTTGGTAAAAGTTCAATATCATAGTCATAGAAGATGTGTAACTTCATTGACTATGATATGACTTCATCGACTATGATATGACTTCATTGACTATGATATGACTTCATCGACTATGATATGACTTCATCGACTATGATATGACTTCATTGACTATGATATGACTTCATCGACTATGATATGACTTCATCGACTATGATATAACTTCATTGACTATGATATGACTTCATCGACTATGATATGACTTAATCGACTATGATATGACTTCATCGACTATGATATGACTTCATTGACTATGATATGACTTCATCGACTATGATATGACTTCATCGACTATGATATGACTTCATTGACTATGATATGACTTCATCGACTATGATATGACTTCATCGACTATGATATAACTTCATTGACTATGATATGACTTCATCGACTATGATATGACTTAATCGACTATGATATGACTTCATCGACTATGATATGACTTCATTGACTATGATATGACTTCATCGACTATGATATGACTTCATCGACTATGATATGACTTCATTGACTATGATATGACTTCATTGACTATGATATGACTTCATCGACTATGATATGACTTCATCGACTATGATATGACTTCATCGACTATGATATGACTTCATCGACTATGATATGACTCCAGTCGCTGACATGAACAAAAAATAATTCAGCTTATATTTTTCTTATTCAAAAACAAAACTTTAAAACCACAAAATAATACTAATGAGAAATCAATCATAACATTTGGACCAAGATCAAAGTGTAGTATCTGTTCTTCAGATGCTGCACTTCAATTTCTTGTTCTCTGTCAGGTGAGGAGAAATCCTTCACGACTGAGATAATTTTTATTTTTGTTCCTTTTCCCCACGTTAAAAAAAATGACCCTGGTGTCTAACTCTGTCTCGTCGGGAGGCATTGTAAATAGGAACAATAAAACTGTTTGCTTTGCTTCGATTAAAACTAATACTAGTTTCTAAGTATTGCACTAGCCACGGCGACGTTATATAGTTGATTTGAATAGAACATTGTATGTTTCCTTTTCTTTGAATTTAAATGCTTAAGTTTATAATATCACATCTGTCGGTCTGCCATACTAACGTTTTAAATGGCATTTTTAAGTCAGTCCGTGGTGCTCATGTTGGAAATAGTGCTTTTTGTCACTCTGCCATGCCTATATTTGAAACAGCATTTCCGTCGGTCTATCATGCTTACGTTTGAAATAGCATTTTTGTTGGTCTGTCATGCTAAAATTGAATAGCATTTTCTGTCAGTTTGTCATTCTTAAATTTAAAATAGCATTTTTGTTGGTCTGTCATTCTTAATTTTAAATAGAATTTCTTGTTAGTCTGTCATTCTTAAGTTTGAAATAGCTTTTTGTTAATCGGTTATTCTTATATTTGAAATAGCATTTGTCTGTCATTTTTAAGTTTGAAATAGCATTTTTGTCAGTCTGTCATGCTTAAGTTTGAAATAGCATTTTCTGTCAGTCTGTCATTCTTAAGTTTAAAATAGCATTTAAGGTGATACTAAGAATTATTTAAAACTTCTACCTGACTATGGCTAGTGAAAGGAGAATAAGCTACACCTTATAAACAAATGGTTGTTTGAAATTCTATATAAAATCCAGAGTTTGAGAGTAGAAATACATCTTGTGTTTACTTTCGGCAGTTCTGTAACTCTTGCTTTTCCTGCTTTGTTCTTTAGTCTTCACATTCCATGAGTGTTGTTTCTGACAAAGGAGAAAGCATTGCTGTTTACTGAGTCAAAATCTATCCAACTAACACTTATCATTGGGTAGCTTTTGACCTTGAAGTAGTTTTTGTTTTAGTTTTTTAGCTCCTTACATCAAGTGACTTCATACCTTGTTTCGGACGATTTCTACAAAAGAAATTCTTGAGTTTGACAATATACACTTGAAGAAAGTTGGACGTTAAATGGTTTGAAACATTGTGGGAATGACATCCAAGCTAAGATCCAATAGAAACCCACATAATCCAAATAGTATTTCAATCGGGTCTGTCATGCTTGCTTCGACATATTATTTTTATCACAAAATGTGTCGATTAAATGGACTCCTTTTAAGAATGGCTATTCTATTAAAAGATTAATTTCCAAGAAACTAATAATATTATCTGCTAGTGTGTATGACTGATTTGAAGGCGAAACTTTTATAGTTAATCACTTTTTTTTCTGCCTCGTTTTCGCTCACGAATTAGCGTAGACTGTAGCCATTTGGACACACGAGCAATCACATTAGAAATCGGTCAATTACATTGATTAGCTTTGTAAAAGTTTAAGAAGTATTCATCACTCACAAGATGGAGAAATGCAATTAACAGACCTTCTCGACTATCTCCAACCAATTTCCTGAGTTCAGACTTTTACAAACTGGAGTCGCAACTTCTTATGTGCTAATGGCCATGGACTCTTTGGATTGTAACTAAATTTTAGTTCATTTCACATTTCAACTCTGTACCATAAATTGGCTAAATTATTTCCTGAACCTGTAAGGCTTCTCAGATAAAAGTTAGCATCAGAAAGTAATGAGACATTTTTTCTATTAACTCGGCGCCCAGAATAAAAACAACAACTGATCATTTAAATGTTTAATATTGGTAGTTACGTTTACCAGTAGAAATATTATCTCAATATATCTTGCGCAAGTGGTCTCACATAGCGTCATAACACAGGATATAAGCTATACCAGAGGTTACGAATATGTTAGGGGGGATAACTTGTCGGCAAATACGCAAATAAGCTCAGTAGAATAGAAAGTAGATATTAGGCAGAAGTGACGATGGGCTGATATTTGAGAAAGTAGCGGTTGTTATCTCTCAGAGACTGGTAGTTCGAAAACGAATCATTACAAAGATTAAGCCATGCACTTATCCTAAGCAATGAACTCTCTCTCTCTCTCTCTCTCTCTCTCTCTCTCTCTCTCTCAGATCAGAAACAAAGTGTAATATATGTTCTTATACTACACTTCGTCTTTTACTGTCTTTGGTCATTGAAGGGGAAATTCTTCTAGATCAAGTAAATTTTAATTTTGTCACAGTATAGAGTGGTCCCTTTGGAGGAGCTTGTGTCAAAGACTACCCTTGTGGGGAAATAATAAATAAGAATAACTCCCTTTCTCTCTCTCTCTTTTATTCTCTCTCTTTCACTCATTAATTCCTCCTTATTTTGAGCTGTACTCTGATAAATCCTCAACATGTTGAGATGAAAAAAATATCATGACTTCAAAATGTTTTTTTTATATATATATATTAATTAATTAATTTTTTCGATATGAAGCCAGATTTTTACTCGTTGTAATTAAACCTTTCCTTTCCAGGTTCCTGCTTCCCTAACTGTACTGACATGCAGAAGTTCAAGTGTAATAGCATCCCTGCAACAAAATCAAAGTGGCACTGTGTCTTGCTTGGGAGTGAAAATGGAATAATAAAAAAAAAAAAAATATCTAAAATTACAAAAAATGACCGAATAAAAAAATGATTATAACAGAAAATAAAATTCATGGAATAATGCAGCTTTATCGGTTTTCTTTTTATTACTGCAGATTCCACATGACAAACTGACTTGTTTCCTTTGTATTTAGTTAACTTTCGATGCTTCAATTAGAAAATGCTGGATTAACAATATTTTTTATTCAGGTTCACTCAAAGAAGGCATTTCGCCACTTGGACGATCAACAAGATAGCGGATTACGTTACATTTAAACGTCTGCATATCAGTACAATTGGAGAAGCAGGTAGCAGGAAGGGAATTCCAATGTTTAACTGCTCAAGGGAAGAAACTATTAGAGCAGAAAGCTTTCTGGCATTCAACAGTGGAAGAGTGAGACTCAACAGTGAAGGGGTGTGATTTTGTTGTTAAGCGTGTTTGTGGGTGATGTATACGTCGAGGGGGGCACAATTTATTTTAAATAGTTCTAGCAGGTCTACTTGATCATTTTTAAAAACAATATTTTTTTGATTTGTTTTGCAAATTTCGACATGACACTTAGTTCGATACTTGCTTTTTACTTAGAGGAGAATAGAAAGGGGTTTATTTTTGACAGCCTCGTAACTCTCACTCGCCGTATTTTGTCCTTTAGTCCTCACATTCAATGAGAGATGTATCTGACAAAGGCAGAAGAATTGCTGTTTACTTGGTTGGAATCTATTCATCTAATACTCATTGTTACTTTTTACCTTAAAGTTGAGCTTTATTTTATTTTTTTATTAGCTCGTTACATCAAGTGGCTTCATGCCTTGTCTGACGCAATTTCCATAAATGAATAAACAAAAATGAATCAATTTCCGTCCAATCACCACTGTGTTATTTCACGGTCCATCTGACATTCAGTTAACTTTCAGGATCAAGTGGCTTTTTGAATCTTGATAAGTGGCGACGGTTTAGGAAAACAAAAACTAGCAAGGTGGAATTCCTTGGACTAAAGAGAATTATACTTCAACCCGACAGCAACATAGTCATTGTCAGACTAATTGATATTACAAAAAACACACATGATATCAGCATAAAATGATTAAATAATAGTTGGTATGGCGTAAAGTCCAACAGTAACATCGAGAAACATTCATTTGCCAATCTCATTTTATAACTCATAACTTTGACAATCCTTGCGATCTTTCTATGTAAACTTTCTTCTTCAGCTATCTTTCTGTTGCCATGGTGAACTTCTGAATCTCATAACTGCCAACAATATTTAAGATGGTGTCTTATTCGTGTTTCATAAGTCGTTATCATGACGTACAGCTTTTTAGGTATTAGGTTTTGTAGAAGTCACGAGATTTCGCTTTTACTATTGAAGAGACTGCCTTTCTCTCAATCTCTCTTTTTCTCTCTTTAGAAAAGTGGCTTGGCTTTTTTCTGCTGTTCTCGGCCTTCGGGCTGGGATCAAAGTGTAATATCTGTTCCGGCAGATACTGCAAGCAAAGACCATATGTGGGGGAAACCCCACATATAAGACATTGGTCAATGTAGGGGCAACCCTTCATACCAATTGTCACTATCCAGCTCCCCTACTCCCCGGGGAAGTGGTCCCCATTTCCCCTCCACTCCTCACATTAAAAATCGGTCTTGTGCCTAATTTGCTCGCTGGGGGAGCAAATAAATACCAACCCCACATATCAGACCTTGGTCAATGTAGGGGCAACCCTTCATACCAATTGTCACTATCCAGCTCCCATTTCCCACCCATCGGGACCTGGTCCCCTTTTCCCTCCCCCACTCCCTCTCCCTCCACATTAAAAAACGGCCTTGTGCCTAATTTGCTCAGTGGGGAAGCGAATAAATACATACAAAGACCATATGTGGGAAAACCCCACATATAAGACCTTGGTCAATGTAGGGGCAACCCTTCATACCAATTGTCACTATCCAGCTCCCCTACTCCCCGGGGAGTTGGTCCCAATTTCCCCTTCACTCATCACATTAAAAATCGGCCTTGTGCCTAATTTGCTCGGTGGGGGAACAAATAAATACTTGGCATTCGGGCCGGAATCAAAGTGTAGTATCTGTTCTGCAGATGCTGCACTTAAGACAATGTGTATCAGTCAATGGGGGGAAAACCCTCTATACTATGACAATTATTATTTTTGGTCACAACCAGAGTTCCCCATTTTACCCTACTTTTAGGGGAGTTTGTTTTCCCCGAAATTAAAAAACGGCCTTATGCCTAATTTGCTTTCGTGAGAAAGCAAATAAATATCTCATATATATATATATATATATATATATATATATATATATATATATATATATATATATATATATACATTTTATTTTTATTACCGTATCTTTCTGTTAAGTTACATTATTGTTTCGGCTACTCAGCCGTTTTTTTGGCCGTCTGTAGCGTCCTCAGACTTTTACAGAAATGTTCGCTATTTTGGGATGAAAGAGTGAAAGAGTGAATGAGGTCAGGGGGTTTGCGAGGAGGGCGGAAGAAAGAGAGAGAGGAAAGGAACAAGGGGGAAGGTGGGGGACGCTTGGTATGTCGATAATGTCTTAGTTTTGGGGTTTAAAGAACTTGTGGGGGAGGGTGTGGGAAGTTCATTTCTGGTGTGGCTGGCGGCATAGGGATACATGAGGGGAAGGGGAATGCGTGGGGGTGGGAGGAGGGGAGTTACTTTAAAATTCGAGTCTTAGTGTTAAAGTTTTTAGCGTCTCGTTGGTGAGATGATTTCTTGGTAAGTAGTCTTGACCCGTTGGGTGTTCACTTATGTTTGGAGGCGGGGGGGGGCTATGATTTGGTTTATTTATTTTTAGTTTTTATTTTGTTGTTAATTGTTTGGAGAGGATTAGCTAGCGTTCGCGGCCACGGGTACACACATGCACACGTACACACATATATACTTTAAAGAAACGGTCATAGGTACACATACCTCGACGCCCTGGCGTGCAGATATATGTACACATGTGCGCCTGAATGCATAGACACCCGCGTTGCTCTTGCTTACGTCAAATTTTCTTTAAGGTGCTAAGATTGGGTGCGCGTTCGTAGGCATGGACGCGCACATACACAGATACATACACACATCGACGCCCCTGCCCCCAAGGAGGCGATTATACGAGCTCATATGCGCATATTGATTCAGGCATACTAGCACCCCACGCATACGTGCAAGCGCGTGCGCACATGTAGATACCAATACTCGTGGGCACATACATCGACATATATACACCGTGTACCTGTGTATGTGCGCATCCATGCCTACGAACGCGCACCCAATCTTAGCATCTTAGAGAAAATTTGACTTAAGCAAGAGCAACGCGGGTGTCTATGCATGCAGACGCACATGTGTACATATATCTCCACGCCAGGCCGGCGATGTATGTGTACCTATGACCGTTTAAGTATATATGTGTGTACGTGCGCATGTGTGTACCCGTGGCCGCGAACGCGAGCTAACCCTCTCCAAACAATTAACAACAAAATAAAAACTAAAAATAAATAAACCAAATCATAGCCCCCTTCCCCCGCCTCCAAACATAAGCGAACACCCGACAAGACATACTTACCAAGAAATCATCTCACCAACGAGACGCCAAAAACTTTAACACTAAGACTCGAATTTTAAAGTAACCCCCCTCCTCCCACCCCTCCACACATTCCCCTTCCCCTCATGTATCCCTATGTCCTCAGCCACACCAGAAATGAACTTCCCAGACCCTCCCCCATAAGTTCCTTAAACCCCAAAACTAAGACATTATCGACATACCAAGCGCGCCCACCTCCCCCTTGCTCCCTTCCTCTCTCTCTTTCTTCCGCCCTCCTCGCAAACCCCCCTGACCTCATTCACTCTTTCACTCTTTCATCCCAAAATAGCGAACATTTCTGTAAAAGTCCGAGGACGCTACAGACGGCCAAAAAACGGCCGAGTAGCCGAAACAATAATGTAACTTAACAGAAAGATACAATAATAAAAAATAAAACGCATATTTGCTCTACAACAGTATTGAGCACTTTCCTCAGTTTTTTATTAATTACCATCTCCAATACTAGCAGGCCGCCCGGCATTTCCCGGTCGAAAAATACGCTTAAATACGATATTTTGATTAATGCAGATTTCGTATTTATTATTATATTATATTCGACCCAATATATAGTAATGATTTTAAAAGTTTAAAAAAATATGATTCGTGCGCTACCACCAAGAATCAACTCCAAAACGTTTAGCTTACGATTTTCATTTTTCTTTGACGTTAATACCTGAGCTATAAAGACATGTTTGCTGCAAGGCTAAAAATTAAAACATGAACTAATAGCTATTACGTTATGCAAGGACATTCGCAGTGCCGTCATTTGACCGTAACCTGATAAATTCCATTTCTTAAAATTTCACACTTTTGCATTGGTTTTCCCCGGCTAAAACCCAAATATAAAGTTTTGCATGGGTTTTAATACCCTATATATTAAATTTCATTTCTCTAAACCCAAAAACTGACAGAGGAGTTTGGTAGGCAAAATTTTTTTAAACAAATATATACGTATACATAAATATATATAGAAGAGGTTTGTGTTTACTCTAAACTTTTACGCAAATATTAAACAAGTATAAACCATGTAGAATATCTGCATGAATATAATTAAATGTCATAGTTTACTAAAGACAACCATCCCATAAGAAAATCGAAAAAACTAATTAATTAAAATGAATGTTTAAAAGAATATGTAAATTAGCTAGATCTTTTGCAGATGAATGCAATTTCACGACCCATGTATAACAAAGTTGTATTTTCTTTTTAAATAAACAGAAAAAAATAAAATAGGAGGTTTGTATAATATGCACGTAGGTCCAACGGTAAATAAAGTTGCTATTAGTAATCACAATTATATGAATGACACTTAATGAAATAATATTTCGTTTTATTACTTACCAATTGAAGTTTGTGATTGTTTAGTGATTATGACTGCTGTTGTTTCTGTAATAACTCAAGGTGAATCTTGGTCTTACGGCAACAAATATAATCTCATCCAAGCTGGGACTTCTCTCGTTAGGCCGTGTCAGAGGTCAAACTCAGATAGTTATAATGTTTTTGGCAATCCTTCGGTTAATTATTCATGATTAATGGCTAGGAACTTGAGAAAATTTATCACGAGAGTAAATGGAAACAAAAACAGAAAATCAGTACAATTTGGAAAAATTGAAACTAAATGAAGCGACATTTTAATTTAATGATAATTGCCTTAATTACACGAAAAGAAAACTCGCCGAATCCTAATAAAACTCAAAGTACACAACTCGGGCAATTCCAAGTGAAATCTTGTCAGCGTCTAGTGCCCCACGGGGTGCCTCTGCTGAACAAAAGAGTGGATAACTTCTAGTTCGAACCTGTTGCTGCCAAAAAGACTTTCTTTCAAATGTTCAAAAGTAACATCACAACGACACGACAAACGATTAATGTATGCAAAGCAAATGTGATTTTAGAGTTTGAAGAAATTTACATAAATACAATTTAAAAATAAATTGGGTATAATAATCAAATTCATGCACAAAAATCCGTACATTATTTGTCACTTTCTATTTTTTTTCTTTAAGAGTGCTGGCGTGCTAATGGGTTTTCTTTTTGTAGCAGTCACTGCTGTCGTTATTAGGAGGGATAGGGGGAAAATGATAGTAATGTTCACGTCCTCATATCTAAGCAGCATATTGAGTTGTCGACTTCATTTCAATAATCTCTTTCTTTTTATAAAAAAAATCTTAGCAAGAGAAAACTTTCTCTCTGCCACACAATCATGATTCGATTTCAATCGGATCAGTTACTCAGCTGGAATATTCTGACGTGCTGAGTAACTCTCAGGAAGGGGGTCCCAATTAAATGTTTCGAGCCTCTGGCTCATTCTCTCAGTCAGCATCTTCTTGTTCTCATTCTGTTCTCTACTTTTCTCGCTACTTTTTTTCGAGTCGTGCCCTTTATACTAAGGTAAGTAGGGGGTTTGGGCGAAGCCCCCATTATCAGAAGCCAATTGGAGAATTCCACCTCATCTCTGGCCCTCAAATCTCAAACATGGTTCAGCTTTGAATAATTCTTGACACACTCCCTTGATATCAATCTCTTAGTACGACTGGTTTTAACAAGAATATCTCCATCTGCGCTTGGATTTAGAATGCAAGGTCTCACCTATGGCACGTGAGAATTTCAATCGACCAATAACATATGAGAAAGTAAATAAAAATGGTCCAAAGTTATACCGTGTTGGGCTTAGAATAGCTTCCTAGGTTCAATCTCCGACTAAAGAGAGTAGATTCATCGTCAATTTTCACTTCAGCTCGCAAATTCTTGGTCTATTTTGCTATAGCTAGGCAATTATGACACAATTATAATACTCAGCATTCCTATACGTCAGTGCCTTATTTAATATCATGAAATCTTGAACGTGAATTTTCTTTAAGTTGCATTGATTTTATTGACAAATAATGTAGTTTTTCTTAACAAGAAAATAATGTTGTGGTTGTTAACATGTACGGTATCTTATTTTCATGAAGATATTAAAAAATAATGAGTTTCAATCAGTACAAAACGCCATGTTGAATACAGTCTGTTCTGTAATTTATTACAGTATTCTGAAGAATGAGTGAAAGTATTATTAATAACCATTCTGATATTCTCGTATTCTTCAAATGCAATCAGGATGCAAGATAAGATTTACTTGAATTGTAGCGCTTAGTATTATGTTCTAAAATCTACTGTAAAATGTTATAAATAGCACAAAGTTAGAAATGAAATAATAAGCGGCTGTGTGAAAATAAATATACCTGTAAAGGAAGTAACACGGTGACATAAGGAAAGTGAGAGGACCTAATGGATAAAGAGTGAAATATGGAGATACATATTTGAGAGAGGTGTTTTATTCGGAATAAATGTAATAATTTTTTAAAGTGTAATGAAATGCATGACTAGTTTTGCAAAATATGAAGTGCTGTTACTTAGAAAGTGTTATTTTCCTATTGAAACTGTAGATGAAAATCGATATCCTTTTATTAATATATACATATATATATATATATATATATATATATATATATATATATATATATATATATATATATATACTAGCAAAAGTACCCGTCGTTGATTGGGTTCAAAAACAGCCGACAGAAAATGGACTCTGATTTATGAAAGTATGATAGGGTATGAAAAGGAAGGGTTGTAAAGAGATAGCTTCGAATTTGGGGGTATCAAAACCAAAGCAAAATATGATGAAAGTAAAAATAAAATAGATAAACCCCATAATTTATTATAACATATCTGTTCACACTGAAACACTTATCACAATATTCTGTGAGTCTATATTAAAAAAACCTTGTTAAACTTTGTGACATATTTCCATTCTATGGAGGTCAGGCGCGAATGAACACCCCATAATTTTATTATACCATATTTCTTCAAACTGAAACATAATTATCAAAGTATACTTACGCAGATAGATATGAAAAGTCTTTATTAAAGTTTGTGCCTATTTCCATTCTATGGAGGCCATGCGCAAACGCAGACTCCACGATTTTATTATACCATCCCTATTTAAGTTATAACATACTTATCAAAGTATTATGTACATCTATATCAAAAACACTTGTAAACGTTTTTTTTTTTTAATATTAAAATTTTTTATTTCCATACTTTGTGGACCAGGCGCGAATGCAGACCTCACAATTTAGATGAACCACCGTTCTACCAGATCAAACATACCCATTCCTGTGTCTCGATTCATCTTCTATCATTATATGTAATCAGTTTTTTAAAATAGTCAACCATATAGGAGTCTATTCGTGGCCAGACACACACACACACACACACACACACACACACACACACACATTCAGCTTTATATTATAGAATTTTATGCAATGGTGTGAATAAAATTTTGAAGTGCAAATATCACGTATCAAAATTCATTTCGAACACGCTCCCGTCATATCAAAGAACCTAATATTGATTTTATATAACTGGCCTTTTCTACTTGTGTGGTGATAATGGCTGGAATTAAAGTTGAAATTCAAAAACCAAGTATCATGAATCAATTGCGCTTTAAACAGAAACATTCATTTCGAACGCGCCCCTGTCATAGTAAAGGGCATATTGTTGATTTTATATGCTGGGCCTTTCTGCTTGTGCGGTAATAAAACTTCTCAAATGCACTTCTGATGTTATGTGCTGATACGGCGTTAACTTTAGTTAAAATCGTCTGTTCTTTTTTTCATTGAATTTTTTGATTATTGATTATCGATTACCGATATTCATCGAAGATGTTCCGATACAAAACCTATCGAAAGACACTGTTCGGCATATAAAGCACATTGGACTGAAATTAAAAAAAAAAAAATCGGCCTAACCGTTTAGGAGTTTATAGGGAACGAACTCACACACACACACACACACACAATAGTTCCTTTTATATAATAGTAGAGATTTATGAATTTGTAAGTACAGGATTCACTCCTAAACTAATTAACCGATCATTATGTATTTTGAGAACATATTTTCTACACGCAAGGGACTCAAATGTGGGCTTTATTAGGCTTAATTATATGTTTTTTTTTGCAAATAGGATATAGTGGTGGTTGAAGGCTTTTGTGAATTTTTGACAATAGTTATTAGACAAAGTCCACAAACATCTGATGTTTCGAGTACTTTAAAGCATTTTAAATAGGTTTGATATTAGAACAACTGTCCATTTGGTAGTTAAGATAATACTTTTTTTGCAAGTTTCAAAGTTCCTTATTAGAAAAAAGTCGTTCACATAAATGGTTTATTTATATCGAAAATTATGCCAAGTGTCTTTGTTTCTGTTACTATTGATACTACTTTATACTGTTGCTACTGCTATTACTAATGTTTCCCCCACTCTATATCTGTGCCTAAATCAAAACGCGGATTCCATGAACAAAGCTTCTTTCTTAGAACTGCATACCTGTGGAACTCTGTTCCGTCTGCCTGCTTCCCACCGGATTACAACTTGGATGTCTTCAAGTCCAATGTTAACAAATTCCTAATGAACCGCCCCCTTAAGTAAACACTTCATCAAATCTCCACACTAACGTAATGTACTTGCAATAACCCTTATCCCTGAGTGGCTTCCGGGCCTTGATAAGTGGTGATCACTGTGTAAAAAAAAAATATTACTACTGCTATCATTATCATCATCATACTCATCATTTTTTCCATCCTGATATAGGGCACCAACACAGCTTTGTGAGTTTCGCTTCAGTGTCATTCCACGGCAGCTTTTTTTTTTATTGATTTCCCTTTGTTTTTTTTAGGGGATGAATATTTTAGAGGGGGCGGCGTTTAACGAATCTAATCTGGCTTTATATCCTCCTTCCACCTAGTAATACTGCTAGTTATATAAATAAATGGTAACTGCACCCTGTCTTCAAATTTTCGGATTTTGTAGTTATACCTATATGCATTTTACTTTCTTTTAATGAATTGAGACATGCTATTTCTTCTGAAGAGTAAAGGGCAGAATAGATTCATTGATTGAGATAATAATTAAATAAATAATTTTGCGTTATGAAACAGGTGCCGTCAAGAATTGCGAATGTCAACATAAATTCTTAGATCGTCCACATCATGAAATTTGGAATATAGACTTTTGTCATTTATTCATAATATGCTCTGTAATTACATTAAGCTTCATAAATCAAGGATTTGGTAAAAATAATAAAAGGAGAAATATAATTGAAAAAATATATTTCCACAGAAAAAAAAAAATATATGTGAGTGTGTGTGTGTATATATATATATATATATATATATATATATATATATATATATATATAATTTTTTAATTTTTTATTGAGCCAATAATAAATTTACATTACTGTTTCCATTGGATTTTCACCCCAGGAGATGAGGTAGAGTACCAATTTCATCAGAATTTATAGGTGGACCTATAAATTCTGATGAAATTGGTACTCTACCTCATCTCCTGGGGTAAAAATCCAATGGAAACAGTAATGTAAATTTATTATGGGCTCAATAAAAAATTAAAAAATTATATACCGCTCTATTAACATATCGAGCACTTTATCGTTTTTTTTTACCTTATTTCCCTTGAAAAATATATATATATATATATATATATATATATACATATATACATATACATATATATATACATACATATATATACATATATATATATATATATATATATATATATATATATATATATATATATATATATATATAAAGCTGAACGTCTGTGTGTGTGTCTGGTCACGAATAGGCTCCTATATGGTTGACTATTATAGAAAACTGATCACATATAATGATAGAAGATGTATCGAGACACAGGAATGGGTATGTTTGATCTGGCAGAACGGTGGTTCATTAAAATTGTGGGGTCTGCATACGTGCCTGGTCCACAAAGTATGGAAATAAAAAATTTAAAAATTAAAAAAAAAACGTTTAAAAGTGTTTTTGATATAGATGTACATAATAATACTTTGATAAGTATGTTTTAACTTAAATAGGGATGGTATAATAAAATTGTGGGGTCTGCGTTCGCGCCTGGCCTCCATAGAGTGGAAATAGGCACACACTTTAATAAAGTCTTTTCACATCTATCTGCATAAGTATACTTTGATAATTATGTTTACGTTTGAAGAAATATGGTATAATAAAATTATGGGGTGTTCGTTCACGCCTGACCTCCATAGAATGGAAATATGTCACAAAGTTTAACAAGGTTTTTTAATATAGACTCACAGAATATTGTGATAAGTGTTTCAGTGTGAACAGATATGGTATAATAAATTATGGGGTTTATCTATTTTATTTTTACTTTCATCATATTTTGCTTTGGTTTTGATACCCGCAAATTCGAAGCTATATCTTTACAACCCTTGCTTTTCATACCCTATCATACTTTCATAAATCGGAGTCCATTTTCTGTAGGCTGTTTTTGAACCCAGTCAACGACGGGTACTTTTGCTAGTATATATATATATATATATATATATATATATATATATTATTGAAAAATCTTTGAGAATATTTATCATTTAATTTACAAAGACACCACAATGCTTGATTGATTGCAGCTGCCTTGCATTGCAAACATGGCACTTGGGTCTAGTTTTCGCTAATCTAATCATCTCATATGCATGAGCGATCACTGCATTCCAAAGCAGCTGTTCGATGGAGAAATTTCAATTGGTAAATGTCGTCCAAGCATGCTTAAATTGATGTTTAAGGAATATTTCAAAAACTCTCTGCTGAATATTGCCATTCTTGTGGAAAATTAGAAGAAACTAGTTCCAAGAGGACCTTGTTGGAGAGCCGCACTCTATCAGTCTGTAAATACATTTGAATCTACAGAAGCAAAAACAAAAACATTTCTGGCAGAACAGGCGAGTCTGAGTCTATCAGTATTGAGAATAAAGAGTATCTCACATATCATGCTGGAGGATCTATCTTTCAATGGTTCGTTTGCTAAGGCATCCGAGTAGATACACTGTTAGTAGAAGTTAGTGTCCCGAATGATGCTGGGTTAAGCAAAGCTGAGAGGGAAAAAGATAACGGAATACCAATGTCTTATGTTCAACATGAAATGAAATTAGAATCGTAGGAAGGTCGCCATAATTCCAGTAATTCTAGGAGACACCGGAGCCATAAAAAAAAATATTCAAAAACTATCTAGTGAACCAAGTGCAAGAAAAATACAAACAATTGCATTTTAAGGGACGGTTATTTTTTACTTTTTATTTTTTTAAAAATTCCATTTTCACCCCAAACAATGTACACTGCCACTTTGAAATAGGGTGCTACTATCGGGGACATAAGTTGCAGGGGTATTATGAAGGGAGACGAGTAGCAAGATGTCTGTTCACATAACACTTACACTTCTGCATATCAGTACAGTTGAGAAAGTAGGAACCCGGAAGAGAGTTTCAAAGTGTAGCAGTTCTGGGGAAGAAACTATTGGAATAGAAGGATTTTTTTACACCTAGGGATCTCCACTGTGTAGGGGTGGGATTTAGCTGCTTGTTGGGTTTGACGGGGGTATTCACATCGAGGGGTTAAAGGTGCTTGTAGTTAGTCAGAGCATTCACCATTAAAATACTCGTAGAACAGGTAGAGAGATACAACATTTCGTCGATGGAACAGAGACTGAAGTCTAGATAATATTTCAGGACCTATCAGGTTGGCGACTCTCTCTTGAATCCTGACCAAGAGTGAAAGACAAGTAGCAGATGCACCAGCCCAAATATGACAATGGTACTCCATGCATGGACTAATGGTGGCTGTATAAAGATACAAGATACTTTCGGGCGTAAGTAGCTTTCTAGCACGGTAGAGAGAGCCTACCTTATTCACAGTAGCCTTCTCTCATCTCCAGTTAGAAGAAACGTATAAGAAAATTGAAAAAAAAAGTGAGGCTGTATTTGTTAAAAATATCTGTAGCCATATATATATATATATATATATATATATATATATATATATATATATATATATATGGTTCAAAATTTTGTTGAAAATTCAAAGACTCACGTTTTCTTTTTACAACCTTCGTTTATTTCCTGGATTTTTCCATTACATCCGTTTCATTAATGAGTTAGCAATTTTACGATTTATGTTTCCGTAAAAATATCCTGTCCTCACCAACTTCTTCAGATGTTTATCCATTAGATTTTTACAACAAATGGTATATTTTTAACATGTTGGACATCGTATTCGGGTAAAAAGATTTCCACAGCCATGCTTCCTTACTTCCTCCCATATATATATCGCCTCAGTGCCCGTGGTTTCTTTTACTTTCATTTTACTTAACACTTTTGTTTCTGTTGGGAATAGAGTGTACTACTAAATGCCCGCTTTTAAATATATTCTAACCGAGAAGTGCAATCGTTTCCATCTCTTTTTGGTGTACAGGTAGATTTATTCCAGAAAGTGTTTAAGTTCAATCAAAGTGAACAGTAACACACACATGCGTTATATATATATATATATATATATATATATATATATATATATATATATATATATATATATATATATATATATTAGTGATGGGAGGATTCCAATATTTTTCCCGATTCCGATACAATTACCGATTCCGATTCCGATTCCGATTCTTTATAAATCTCTAAATATTTAACTATATAGTTGTATTTTTCTCTGATTATCGTAAAACACCCACATTAAATGCATAGATATATTCCTAAACATAAAAATATACTTGTGGGGAAAGATAAGATTTATCGATTTTAGCTTCACTGGTATTTTAAAATCAATAAATATTTATTATCTTATTATTATTACCAGCAATCGAAGATTTAGCTTTAAACAAAAATCAAATAAAAAAGACAATTAAAAGAATCGTTTTGGCATCAGAAAATCGGTACAAATTTTTCCAATTCCAATACCGATTCCGATACGCATCTGGCCAGGCTAATTGTTGCTTAACTTCAGTGATCTGGTAAGCACACACACACACATAGAAAAAATATCCACAAAATCAGAAAAAGGAATAACTCTGTTGTGTTCAAGCAAACGTGTCTAAATAATGAGCTGCTGATAAAGTATACAAACACACACACACACACATATACATATACATATACACACACACATATATATATATATATATATATATATATATATATATATATATATATATATAATTCAGATCAGTTCGCTTGCTTGCTTGCTTGCTTGCTTGGACGTTTCAACCGTCCATCCGGTTTCTGACTTCTGGTTTCAAAAAATTTGTCTGCTTACCTATTTTGTGGCCGTCCTGTCTTAAGTCCAATATTAAAAGTCACTGCTGCTATTCAAAGCAGTAGTGCTATGGAGGCTTCCTGAGTTTTATTTTTTCACTCATCACTTAAAAAAATGTTTTCTCAAGACAATAAAAAAACAATATAATCTCAAAATCATTTTTATTTTGAACATTTTTCATCTTATCCTTTTTATTATATACAATATAATCTCAAAATCATTTTTATTTTGAACATTTTTCATCTTATCCTTTAAGGGCCAACGGGTAGAGTAGTACTATTAAAAAAATAGTGCGGATCGTTAAATGCAAAAGCACCGTTTAAAAATTGTAAATAAATAAATAAAAATGATGAGTGGGGGAGCAGACCAAACTTTTTCAAAGTAAAAAATCTCAAAATAATAATAATAATAATAATAACAATAATAATAACAATAATAATAATAATAATAATAATAATAATAATAATAATAATAACAATAATAACAATAATAATAATAATAATAATAATAATAGCGGGGGAAGTGGGCTGAAGGAACTAACGTCAAATGGGGGCTTTGTAAATCGGTTCAGAAAATGGGGGATCGATTTTCGTTGTATATGAAACTGAACCATCTCCAAATCTTTAAATATTGATTATTTTCAATTTTTTTTTAAATAATCTGGTAACTTAGTGGCACATAATCTGCAGAAATAGTTGAAAAAAGACGAAAAGGAAAACAATTGTAATCAATTGGCGCCGATTGTTCAGGTGCACCTACATATTTAAAAAAAATATTTTCTTTATCTGCTTTGTGTGATTAAACTAGAACTTGATTTAAAATAAAACTACGTTTTTCGTGTCCAAAATTATTTATTTATGGTTATTTTATTTGTATTTTTCATTGCAAGGTGGAATTGTTTTCAAATAAGAAAACAAAGAAAATACTTTTTTCTAATGTAAAAAACTACTTGATCAATTTAAATTTAAAAAAATATTTGTTTTTTTTACAACCTAACCCAGCATAGATTACCTCCTAAAAAGAAATCAAAATCTACTTTTGGGGGGCTAATACTATAGGACTTTTTCTTTTTTTTTTCAATATGTAAAATTTGACATTTTAGCATAGGGGATCACTTTACTGTATAAATTTAAAATAAAATGAGACACCACTTCTTTGTGACGTAAGGAGACATGTATTCGTTAGCCATTTTTTCAAGTTTTGTGGTGGAGTGGGGATAGAAAGGAGAAACGAGGTGGAGGTGGGGTCATAAATTTCAAAAATTTTTAAAATATGTAGAAATACTTTCAAACGTGTGTGGGGGGACTTTTTTTTTTAGATCTGCTTTGAAAAGGTCTCATCGTTAAATATTATCAGTCAATTATTATTTCCTAATATGTTTAAAGCTATTAAGGCACACACACACACACACACACACACACACACACACACACACACACTGTACAATGAAAACTCCGTCCTTGCATTTTTTCCTTTCGTTTTATCATCAATTTTTTTCAACGGATTACACCCATCTTATATAAAGGATTTTTCATTTAATCTAAGGACAATTATGTTAAGAACTTCATTATCCAATGTATTCTATATTGTTTTCATTGGTTACCATGTTTGTTTTCGTGCGCGTGTACATTCAATTTTTGAGCGAAATTGCATATTGTTTTCACTGGTCGCCATGTTTGTTTTCGCGCATGTGTGCATTCAATTTTTTGCGCGTTTATGCATTAATTCTGCATACTCACTTGCACTTTTGTACATTAATTCTGTATACTCACTATTCCATAGCTTGCTATAACATATACTGACCTAAACGGGAAGTCTAGTATATATATATATATATGTATATATATATATATATATATATATATATATATATATATATATATATATAATTTATAAAATATATATGGTGATTAAGCTACACTGAATATTCCGCGTTTCATCCACTCTAGGACTCTTCAGGCTTATGCGCGAATTCTGTGGTTGTTTATCGTTTTTATATGCTCCTCTTCTATTGAGATTTTAGTTAGCCAATCAGCTTTCTAGTATCCACCTCGCCCTTCCTATCAGCCAATGGGCATGCATTTTATCAGACAAAGGATCTGTTTTAAAACTAGGTTAGTGTTTTGGGGGGTTTTTTGTTTGTTTTTTTATTGTTAGTTTATATATAAATATATATATATATATGTACATACATATATGCACATATATATACATATATATATATACAGACCAGGGGCGGAGATGGGACTAGTGCCACTCGTGCCCGGCACGACCAAAAACTCGGTCAATATTATTCAAAATGAATTAAATAATAGATCGTTTGCCCAGAGAAATGTAGTCGAGAGGCGAGAAATTATCAAAGTTGGGCGCCCAACTCCTTTATTGACGAATAAGGTTAGAATTCGGTCGTTCCAATCCAACTGGTTTAATGACATTGACTGGTTATGTGCGAGTAAATCTGAGGTTAAACTCTATGGTTGACCTTGTTTGCTTTTCACGCCTAAATCATGAATTGGCAAGGTACGTTAGTCAATCTGTGCTATACAATGGAGAGTCACGCAATAGAAACTCTGATGACTTACTTTGGGTCCACAGACCATGGGTTAGGAACTGAAGTTGATAGAGGGCAGGGGGGCACGAGTAGCAATAATAGGCTAGGGTCGCCACTGATACAGACATACATGCACATATATATACATATATATATATACATATATGTGTGTGATCGTTTATGTATATTCATGTTTATTTAATTTATTTATTTGTTTATTTTCTATCGTTTTTGTTAGTTTTAAAACTATTTTGTATCACTATCCTAGAGTAAATTTTATCTTGTGAACACAGTTATTTGCTATTTCTCTTCTACAGTTTAATAGATGTTGGGGTTGTTTAAAGTACAGGAAAGCAAATTTTTCATGAAGGCATAATCTACATGGGTCGTCTTGGTCCCTACACGTGGTAGCTTGTCATATTATTTTCCATTCGACTGCCAGCGAATGTCCGCTTTCTTTGAGTTCCCAGTATTTATTCACTAGTGTTGTTTGTATACTATATATATATATATATATATATATATATATATGTGTGTGTGTGTGTGTGTGTGTGTGTGTGTGTGTGTGTGTGTGTGTGTGTGGGGCCAACTCCTACAGATGAAACCATTCCAGGCACTATCACGCTGCCGCCCCAAAACTTAACAGTTTTCTTGACACACTGAGAAGACATTCGTTCACCTGTTCTACTGTGAACGTAAGTTTTGCTGTCAGAACCAAATACGTATATTTGTTACATGATAAGGGCTGTCCCCTTTTCATGTAAGTATAAAAATAGAGAGATTTAGTTAAAATGAAAATGAAATAGAATAGACGAAATTCGAACCTCGTAATTTAGGTTTAGAAATAGATTACGAGAGAGAATTAGCAAATTGAATGTAAAAAACAAACCATTGTTTAGCTTAGAGATAAAATAGTTTGAAGGGGGGAAGATGTGGCTGGTTACCTTTAATGCATCCAAAACCAAACTCCTATCCTTACATCATCAACGCTCTGATCCCCATCTGGCATCAATTGTGATGGATGGCTCTCGTCTGGGTGAGGCCCCGTGTTTTGACAAGCTTCTGGGTTTGACCTTTACTCCTGATCTGAAATGGAACACGTACATCAAGTCTGTTGCCAAGGTCGCTGGAAAGATGGTGGGATCCTTCTACCGCTCCAGAAGATATCTCACTACTGATGCAATTCTCTATCTATATAAAAGCCAAGTACGTCCAAGGATGGAATACTGTTGCCATATCTGAGCAGGAGCTGCAAAAAAAAACAGCCTATCCTGCCTTGACAGAGTACAAAATAGACTTCGTGGCTTAGTGGGGCATGCCCTTTTCTCTACCCTGCAACCTCTCTCCCACAGAAGAGACGTTGCGAGCCTATCCTTGTTTTATCGTTATTTCCATGGCAGGTGCTCGTCTGAACTCCAATCTCTGGTCCCCCCTCGCCAATCTTTCACGAAAAACACCCGTCTAGCCGAATCCACTGTGAAAAATTTCCCCCACTCTTTATCTGTGCCTAAATCAAAACATGGATTCCATGAACAAAGCCTCTTTCTTAGAACTGCACGCCTGTGGAACTCTGTTCCGTCTGCCTGCTTCCCACCGGACTACAACTTGGATGTGTTCAAGTCCAATGTTAACAAATTCCTAATGAACCGCCCCCTTAAGTAAACACTTCATCAAATCTCCACACTAACGTAATGTACTTGCAATAACCCTTATCCCTGAGTGGCTTCCGGGCCTTGATAAGTGGTGATCACTGTGTAAAAAAAAAAAAGAATGTATATTGTCAATTCTGTTATGAAAATTCAATTGAAGAATGCAACTATAAGATAATTTTATAAACATGTTTTTAACATATTGGAAATATAGGTTACTGGGAATATAGGTTAAAATTCCTTTTGTAAACAAAGGAAAAAGTTTTGGACACGCATTTCCAGAACACGTGAAAGAAGACACATCTTTTAACATGTGTATGACGTCATGGAAAATGGGAAGTTCTCGATATAGTTAGAAACTTTAGAGAAACTGGGAGGGGGAGACTGAGAGAGAGAGAGAGAGTCTGAGGACGACAGACGACAGTCCAGACATGGGATTCGAACGTCTAGAAGCGGGACGGTCACCTTTGAAACTTAGAATGTGAAACTTGAATTCTTGACTATGAAAACCACAACCGGTCGAGAGAAGAAATAAACCCATCATGTGTTTTTATAAACGTCGTCTTTGTGTTGTAATTCTACCAAAAGGTAAAGTGAAAATTGTCATTATATGTCTTGTATATCATCTTGACATTGACCAGTGATCATTGAATGCCTACTTCACTAAAGACTCAAAAGCTCAACCATAAATCATTTCTTGATCTGCAAAAATAGCTTAACAGCTGTCCTAGTTCTCTGTGTGAACCAGATTCAAGAACCTTGGATTTGAGCTAAAAACGTGTTGCTACTACTGATCCTGTTGAGACTGCTGTTACTGCACCACGGCAAGTCAAGGTAGGGCTTAAAATAATCTTTTCGTGTTGGTGTTCACGAGAAAAAGATTTGATCAATCAGTGGGGTACGTGTGACTACACCTTCAGCTGCTGCTGCTACCAAGGCCTCAATTAAGTGAAGAAAGACTCTCTCTTTAATAAGACTCTTACTAAGACTCCTATATATAACATATTAAACTTGAATTCGTCACTGGAAAAAACTGAATCTCATTGTGCGTCAGTCCAAACATGCTTTACTGTATATTCCGCGCGTACCCTTTGGTTTCGCTATGAATTTAGAGGCTTCGAAACTAGAATACGGACGAAATCCTCCATTTTTGTTTAAACCTACGAACAACCGTTTTTTTTTTGTTTTTTTTTTGAGATCTTATTATCTCTCTCTTTATTTAATTCACGGGCAAGTGATGAAGCAGTTTCATAAGTTTCTTTTTTTTTACATATTCTGACAATTCTTCTATCTTCTCATTGTGAGATTTTTTAAGGTCTGCCGGTTTTTTCATTTGCATTTTATGTTTTATCGGTTTTATACGTGTTAATTACATGATAAACAACACTTCTAGACCCGTTCGTCTTGGCCTTCGGGCCAAGATCACATTGTAGTATCTGTTCTGATGCTACACTTCACCTTTTCTGTCCGTGGTTAGCGGAGAACAAATCCTTCATGACTGAGACAATTTTAATTTGTTTTCCTATCCAGAGTGCCCTTATTTGGGGAGCTGGATTTTCCCCATATTAAAACCCGATCTTGTGTCTAACTCTGCCCTTGCAGGGAAGCAAGTAAATAGGAACATTAAAATATTCTGAAATCTATTTTTTTGATAGTTAGGAATAATAGCGTTTTGCATTTAGAATCTGCCATACTGCTTAAAAAAACGTCTAAATGATAAATAAACTATTAATTATTGTTGAAAAGCTCCATTGAGTTTTTTCCTTTTTTTCATTACATTTTCACCCCAAACAAGGCACATTGCCACTTTGATGTAGGGGGCTACTATCAGGGACATAAGCTATAAGGGTACGCTGTATGGAGTTGGGCAGCAAGATGTCTGTTCACATTACACTTGAACTTCTGCATGTAAGTACAGTTGGGAAAGCAGGGACCTGGAAGTGTGTTCCAAAGTCTAGCAGTTCTGGAGTAGCTTACAGCTAAGAATCTCTACTGTGTAGGGGTGGGGTTTATCTGCTAGTCGGGTTTGTCGCGCGTATTTACGTTTAGGGGATACAAGCAATGTAAATTAGAAGTGTTTCCAAATTAGTGATATTGTTCCTTAACTTTTGTCTAGTAGCTTATTAGATTATATTTAATTTTTTATATAAAAACCTATTATACAAACTCTGGTAAATTTGTATAATATTTATGCATTACACCCTAATTTTTATTGGGGAAACATTCAATTGCTAATCATGCATTACTTTTCTTGAAAACCTATTGCTTAAAGCAACTCCTTAAGGACATGTGCTTCACATGTCGTTTTGTTCAGAGTACAAAGATTTTGTTGGATTTGCACAAATCAGCTACCATTAGTAATTTCCCTCCGTTTAAATGAAAAAATAAAAATCCTGCAAAATATGAGCAAATTGAATGTTAAGATGCATTTAAGAACGAGATTAATGCCTTTCCTCAAGGTATGAATGCTCAAGGAACAATAAATATCATTGGCGACCATTTAATGCAAACTTATAACAGCGTCATTATAATCGTCATTATCATTATTAACATCTTTAGAATCTTTCTCACTAACTTCAATTCTTAATGTAACCTTTTTTTGCATGAACCACACACACACACACACACACACACACACACACACACACACACACACACACACATATATATATATGTTTTTATTAAATAAATGAACCATTCTATATTCACCAATATAAAGTTTTTGTGACTTCATTTTCCACTCTTATTGTTCTCTCTCTCTTCCTCTCTCGCTCTCCCTCTCTCTCTCTCTCTTTCTCTTTCTCTCTCTTTCTCTCTCTCTCTCTCTCTTTCTCTCCATACCAATAAGAGTGGAAAATGAAGTCACAAACACTATACATTGGTAAATATAGAATGATTCATTTATTTAATAAAGGTATACATAAATTTAGTTGGGAGATAAAGGCGACTCTTTATACCAAGGTATTTCGAAGCCTAATGCTTCTCATCAGAAGAGTAGAGAAGATGCTAGGTAACATATTATTTAATAAGAGTATACAAACATTTAGTTGAGGGATAGAGTACTTTTTGAGATTTCTTCCCAGATATCAAGAAAGTGAGTCTTGACACTTGTACATTATTCATTGTATATATCTTTTTCTCTCTTACTCCTCTCTCTCTCTCTCTCTCTCTCTCTCTCTCTCTATCTATCTATCTATCTATCTATCGATCTGTTTACCCTGAGAATACATGTTATGTTAAGGACATACAACTTAATATTACATAACCTTACTCTTAGTAAGAGCGTTTGTAATTTTCACTCCTTTTTATGTATCATGTTCTCTCATGTCCCTTTTACATTTGTCTGTGACAAACTTTCTCGGTGTGAAATACACACACACACACACACACACACACACACACGCATATATATATATATATATATATATATATATATATATATAATTTTATTTTAAAGGTTTGTTTTTGAAATGTCGTTATTTTCAATGTGTGCCGTTTTCGTTTAACGGGTCTAAATTGTAATTTTAACACCAGTCACCGTTAATTTTGAGTTAAGCTCAATGTGTCTATTTAATAGAGGCAGAGCATATATATATATATATATATATATATATATATATATATATATACAATAATTATGTCAGCCCCTTTAGAAACGTGGTTATTATTGTTGCCCACTTTAAAATGTAAATGAAAGTCGGTCACTTAAGCTCGCATGCGTAGATCATGATGTTATTAACAATTAGATCACTATGGACGGATGACTTAACATTAAAAAATAAATGATTAAATTTTAACGATATTTCTCGCGGTTAAAGTTGGCCGTATGGGTTTGTTCCTTGCTAATGGAGTAAGAGATCGCTTCATGGTGATGTTCGAATCTCCCGACAAGTGGTAATCGTGACACCCTGCATTGATGATTCCTGAAAAGATGAAACACTAGTGTCTGTAGGTATTTAAATATTATTATAGTAATAATTATATATATATATATATATATATATATATATATATATATATATATATATATAAGTGAAAATATCTGTCTGTGTACATTTTCCTACCAAATAACTCTGTCAATTTTCAGTCTATAGACTCGAAATTTTGCATAAAGGATATTGAGATTTGGAAAAATCTTTTTAATCGGTTTTCAGCCAGAAATTTTGCTGTTACGGGGTCAAAGTTCAACGATTTGACCTTTGAGAACTCTACCAAGCTCCTCCGCCAATTTTGGGTCTAAACACTTTAAATTTTAGATATAGATTACTTGGACAGGGATCTAACTTTATAATTCTATTTGAGATCTAAACAATAAATGCTAAGGGGTCCAAATTTGGGTCAAAGTTTTAAAAAAATTGACGTCTGCGGTCTCTACCACCTTTTCTCTATGGTAGTTAAGGAAGACTATTATATAGAAAGTCATTACCGTACATATCCACACTTTTTAATATATAAATGAACAGTACATAGGGCCCGAGCAAAGCCGGGCGGAACTGCTAGTATGTATCATATTTCTTATGTTCCGCTTACGTTTGTTTTGGATAAACCATTTTTGTGAGAACGAACGTATAAATGTATTTCTTGTAAGTTTACTACACAACAGTTGTCGCAGAGACAAACGTGTAGTCTTTGTCAGCACAGCTCCAGTTTAAAACAAATAACAAATGTTCATTTTTCGAACTAAAAATGATATTGGTTTATTCTATTGAACAACAGACTTGGAAATAAATGAATCAAAATACACTGACCACCAAACCCCAGAAAACCAAACTGGCTATGAAACAACCAAAGAATCAACTCTGACTTCTTCTACCCATCTGCTTATACACATCTAACGGAGACCATTCCAGAAAGATAACTTGAGATAATGACTAGTCAGCATTTGATCGAAACGTCCAATCTGTTACCAGTCTGTGAAGATGGAATGAATTTGCTGTCTAGTGGGTCTTCTTGTCTGAACGGCGTATGAAAATATCACCAGTAGCCGTAGGATGGATAGCAAGCGATTGTATTAGCAGCAGCAGCAGCAGCAGCAGCAGCAGCAGCGTTTGAACGCATATGCAAATTGGCAAGTGTGCTCGGGCTTGTGCCTAAAGAAAAAGAAAAAAAGGACACCAAATGGTCGGGGAGAAACAAAGTCAGCGCCGATGGAGATGGACGTGTAAAATGAAGGCGAGAATGGACTGACTGTGGCCAGTGTCTTGTCGAAAGAAAGAAAAATGCTTGCTGAGTGAGTTGAATGTGTAACAGCATAATTAATTGGTGTCAAGAAGTGAGAATAATGGTAATAAATGCTTTTGCTTAGAAGAAAGAAAAGCCGAGTCGGGTTTATTTATTTTTCTTTTGTTTGTTTCTTTTCAATGGTGCCGGACGGGGTGGAAGTCCGAGAGAGGTTTGAACTGTAACAAACACAATTTGAGCATAACGGACACGTCACAACAGCAGAGGACTTTGTATATGAAGAAACATTATTTTCTCAAGTAAACAAATAAAATTCCGTGTGGCCTAAACTGAAGATCAGACATATTTCCAATTATCTACGATGTTTCTTTTCTCTTTGTTAAATATTCCTTACTTGCTACAAATCGGTTATTCGCACACATTCCAACTAAGCGACCTACTAATCTCTCTCTCTCTCTCTCTCTCTCTCTCTATATATATATATATATATATATATATATATATATATATATATATATATATATATATATATGTGTGTGTGTGTGTGTGTGTGTGCGTGTGTGTTTGTGCGTGTGTGTGCGAATTCAACTGTCTTTTCACCGTTATCCCCCCCTCCTTATGCGACCTTAGGTGTACTCAGGAAACATACGCAGCATAGCGATCACCTGTTTGGAAAGAAACCCCAAACACATGATAACTACAAAAACGTAAAAACAGAACAGCACACATTCTTATTTTTCAACACCATAATAAAAAAAAAAAAATCTTCTTCAAAATGGTGCACCATAAAAGCAATTTGAAAATACCGGAAAATTCCAAATGAGTTCATAGTTGAATATTACTTAGCTTTAAAAATTAAGTGTGTGTAATGAATTAATAAGTATGATTGACGGGGTATTATTTCGAATATTGACACGGATGAGTTTGGGAATAAGCCTAATACGTAATAAGGAACTTGGAAATAAAAATAAAACAAAAACACTGTTTTTTTTTATTGCTAAAATGCTTTACGATGGATAAATCAGTGATTAATTTATTTAATCATTTCAAGTAGGAAAGATTTTAATATGTTTTTATTTGCTATATGACGTTTTAGTTAAGAAACATGTAATGCAGGGTCTTGGTTAATAGAAGCGCTTAGGCCACCAATCAGAAACAATTCCTAAGTAAAATGAGAACGAAATCTGATCTTAATTCTTGACCACATGGTGGTCGAGTAGTCACCATATCGTTTGGGGGTCATCTTTTTTTTTCACAAAGGGGGATAACTTTGGCCTGGAAAAATCTATTTCTCTACAAGTTAAGTCAATAAAATATACTTAAAGCCATGACATATACCAACCCACCCAAGGAAGAATATGAAAGAGAATGTAAAACCTAATGATGTATCCTGTTGCATAAACAGATGTTGTTTTTGTCATCAAAACAAAAATGCAAAACACATTTTGTTAAACATTTTTACAATTGTAAAATGAATGTGCAAAAATAATGTCTTTCATTTAAAAATTTCAACAATCTATCTTCAAACTCAGCAGCTGACATAGAAGGTGGCCAGATTCAAATTCTCAGCTGCACTGCTGAGTGTCAGGTTATTTTATATTACAGCATATCAATCATTTTCGGATTATTTAATGACGGATCCCGGTATTATGGTAAAAGATTTTATGCTTCAAGTTCTTTATATTTTCAAATATTTATTCACGGTGTTTGGTTTGGTTTGGTTTGGTTTGGTTTGGTTTAGTTTATCTAGTTTTACGGCTTATCAACCCTTTTCAGGTTATTTAAGTACAAATTATTTTAGATAAAGTTTTATGCTTCAAGTTCTTTATATCTTCAAGTATTTATGGTATGGTTTATTTTGTAGAGAAGAATTGTTGTTTTTGTTTTTGGCTTTGCAGAACATGATTGAGTTTTGCAAAGGAAAAAAAAAACAATAACATTAATATTTGGTGCATTTTAAGTCAAGAAGTTGATATCTTCAAGCAACCTGATCTGGCACCACCAATTGAGAGTCAAGGAAATAGTCATATTTCAAATTTATTACTCTGTAGTTTAAATCTAAACCCTTTAAACTTTAAATTCTTTCATTCACAAATGCCATGAGTCACCTGACACGTATTCAACCAATGAAATTCCACACTGTCTTTTACCATTCACTTTCCTCCCTATAAGAACAAAATTAAGAAGTCGATTTTTAATGTAGAGGATATCCGACGTCCCCAATAGGAGCACTCTAAATGCGATAAAAATAATAATTGCCTCAGTCAAGAAGAATTTCTCCTCTTCCAACCTAGGATATAAAAGATAGTATAGTTTGATCCTAGCCCAAATACTAATCCTGTATATGTTTAAAATTATAGATGATGCTCCAAGATCTGACATATCTTGTCACAGCAAATTGTGACAATCAAATTAATTCATTATTCATGTCTACAAGCAGATATATCATCACGCGCACATAAACATGTTTTCTGTATATCTTACACACCGACATGCAGTTCCAGATTTAGTCTTTGGAGGCTGAAACCAAGGATCTAGCCAAGGTATATGATAGTTTTGATACCATAATCAGTGTTTCTTACGTATGCTGTCATAAAATAATACTATTGGGGCCAGAGTTATCTCCCTTGAAGAAAAATTGGTTTCCAGGTCAGAGGTTTACCCTTGGTGAAAAAAGGCAAACCGTCAAATGTTGAGTTGAATGCACGATTCTGTGAGAATTCTTATAACAGCATGTGATCGAGAATTAATAACAGATTGTTGCCATGATTTTCTTGCTGGATGCATAAAAGACAGAATGATTGTTTGAGGTGCATTCTTTAACGGAAATAAAAAAACAACAACAACAAAACAAACAAAAAAAAAACACCATGAGAAAATGTAAGTCTTAACATTATCTATTTAAATGAATTATTTTAATGTTACATCGGGCCAGTGTATTCACTACGTACTCTTATGCTTTACTTGGGTTTAATATGTTTATAGTTTGTTGTAGATAAATAATGAATAAATGAAAAGTCTTTGCCAACTCTACCACCCGCTAAATGTCTTAGGTTAACACGTGATTTCGTTCTTCCAAGACAGCAATAAGATATGTGCAAATAAGAAAAAAAAATCTTATTATTCTACAAAATCTTTTCTAAACTTTGGTTGGTTGGTTGTTTTTGTTTTACGACATATCAACCCTTTTCAGATTATTTAATGCCGAATCAAAAGATCTTGAAGAAAACTTTTTTAATAGAATATATTCGTTGTTTTCAAGTCCGTTTCTATTTAACCCATAGTTGGGACCCTAACAGGTACTACCACTCCGGGTCAGAGTGAACCTGGGAGCAATGGCAATTAAAGGGTGGCTCCACACTCCCCAAAGCCCGCAAGCTGGGGCTTCACCACTGGATATAGTTTAAGGTCATATCCAGGACCTCTAAACTTTGGTGATTGCAAAAACATTTTCACTGGTATCATCATCATCATCATCATAATCATCATCATCATCATCATCATCATCATCATCATCATCATCATCATCAGTTTAACGTCTATTTTACGTGCATTCCTGTGTTGAACGGCTTTAAGAAACTGACTTCCAAATAAACCTATCTCTGGCGAGGTATTTATCCGTCCTTCTTTCCCCTCAGCTTTGTTTTAATCGCTTTCTTGGTCGTACCCGTGTACTAAGCATTCTACCTTAACTGTTGTGCATTTTACTTACCCAAAAACTTGTGTTTTTGGGGAATCTGAGGCAATCATCATCGATAGGCTCGTGACGGTTGATGACGGTATGCATAACTGTTAGCACAACTGTGTGATTAGCTTATAGCCTGAGGGCAAGTCAGATGGCATTGGTCACAGGATGTTCTTACAGATTCGACTCTGATCTTGAAAATACCCCTGCTCTTCTAGCTCCCTCATTGCTGTGGAATGATGCCCAACAGTGTTTTCGTTTTCAAACTTAAATACAAGTTGTATTATTTTTACGTTGCCATCTTCAAATTTAATCTTGTTCTGAGATCATTAGAACTAAGCTTACCTTCAAGATTCATTTAACACATCTATTGTAGCAATCTCATATCATTTCTCTCCATGCAACTCATGTCATCATTTCTCACTGGCCAGGTTTCACTTCCCTATACAATCATATTGCATACACATGCCTGATAGGTCCTTTTCTTTGGTAGATGATGGTAACGCTATGCTGGTTAGTAATGACAAAAGCTCTTTGAACCTACACTGTCCATTTTTTTATCCTTGCAATCACACTCGCACCTGCTCCATGCTATGTTCCAATTGAATGCAACTATAGGTATTTGAAGACGCTTTTGGTGAGAACAGTTTTCTTGCTGCATCTGAGAAAAATTTGTTTTCTATCTGGTGATAGGAAAATTAGAAGTGAAGATGCGTTGACCTCGGAGGTACATGTGTTATTGTATAGTGGAGGGAAGGTTGCTTGTCTCTTTTTGAGGCATCAAATGAAATATGCATGTCTTGAAGCAAAGACAAAATAACTTAAGCCTGACGAATCCTATAGTGGATGAAACGCAGAATATTCAGTGTAGCTTAATCGCCATATATATTTTATAAATTACTAACTAGCTCTACCTACATATTGAGCACTTTTGAAGTAAATATTTAAAGTTTACGCATAAATCTATACTTTTGTATATTAATTTTATGTGAGTAAATGAAGTAGTTATATATATATATATATATATATATATATATATATATATATATATATATATATATATATATACATATATATAAACCCTATTCCAATTTGGATATATACACACACACACACACACACACACATATATATATATATATAACCCCTATTTCAGTTTGGATCAAAGTCTGTGATATATATATATATATATATATATATATATATATATATATATACCGTACTTTGGGGTAATTGCGCCAAGTCCAGGATAATTGTACCAACTAACTAAAAGTGCTCTTTTGGCAACCACACATATAAAGAGCACCTTTTTTTAGTTGCCGCAATTACCTCTGGATTTGGTGCAATTACCTCATGTAAGAGAATATATAATTATTTCCACAGCCAACATTGCAGCTCACAAATACCATGAATAAATATAAGCCTATACATGGTTCTTGTGAACTGCGATGTTGTCCGGCTTGGAAATAATTACATATATATATATATATAAGAGAAAGAAAATTGAAACTGAATTGTTTTCTTTTCCGGGCAGTGCAGTAGTCCAAAGAGAAGTCTGTCCCTAGTCAAATGGGATCTAATAGTAAGAAGAGAGAAATCCAAAATGAGCACCTTCATCCTCGGCTTTTTAAGATGATGAAGGTAGCTTATAAGCTACAATCAACATCCAAATGAATGCTTTGACGATTATTACGGTTTTCAAAAGACGAACAATTAAAAGATACATCTGCCTTACTTAAAAATTGCTAGGTTTATTTATGGTTTCTTTTACATAAAAAAAACACCCCATAATTTTGCTGATAGGAGACTTTGTTTAAAAATACTATATGTCAAAATGATTGTCCGTGGCTTAATGTCTATCACAATAAAAACATCGTTTCCGAAACGATCGTACAAATTATTGACTTTGTTGTTGTTCCTTCTTATGAAACAGATTTTTAATTTTTAATTTTAATTTGAATTTTAAATTATCAATCACATTACTAAATATTAAAGTAGCTTTAGGATATTTGCCTATCGAGCTTATATATATATATATATATACAACGAGCACTGTTCTTTTCTTGTATTTTAATCAAATTAGTAAATTTAATATCACATTAAAATACACTCTGCTCTTTAGACTACTGTTCTAACCCCCTTTAAAGTATATATATATATATATATATATATATATATATATATATATATATATATATATATATATAATTTTAGTCATTCAATGAATTTAAAAATTTATGAGGTGAAATGTTTGAATTTCAAATCAAAAGATTTTTATTATTCTATGTAAGACTAAGAATACATTAGAAATATTTATGCGCATAAGCCTGAAGAGTCCTAGAGTGGATGAAACGTGGAATATTCAGTGTAGCTTAATCGCGATATATATTTGATGACTTACTAACTAGCTCTACCTACGTATTGAGCACTTTTGAAGTAAATACTTAAAGTTTACACATAAATTTATACTTTCGCATATTAATTTTATGTGTGTAAATGAAGTAGTTATATATATATATATATATATATATATATATATATATATATATATATATATATATATATATATTATAATATGGCAAAATCACGTTGACACACCGGTTCTCATTAGATCATTGAAGTTAAGCAATGTTGAGTCTGGCTAGTACCGGATGGGTGACAATTTGGTCATTCTATGTGCTGTATGTGCTCTCTGCTTATCTCGGCATTGTTTCCGTCGTTCTAAATCTCCACTTGACACTGGTATTTAACGACATTGACTTGGTAGATGTGTGGTTGAAGATTGTGCAACACTTGCCACAAAAATTCCATGCACACTTGCAGTGGGTATCCATAGTCTATCAAGAATGAAAGAATAATATGTTTATTTATACAAACATCATTAGCTACATATGTGCATACATGTTTCGGTAGTGATCTCTAGTTGGAAATTCTACGTCATCAGGCGAAAGTACATTTAAGATGGCCAAGTCCAAGAACAACATTTTCTTTTAAAAAAAAATGGGATACAAGAAAAAAGGTTATTTTTATCTCTTGTTTTTTTTTTTTCGGAGAGAAGAAAGAGAAAGAAAAGGGGAACTAAAGTACTACAAATGGGAGAGGGAAGGGAAGGGAAGAGGAGAAAGGAAAAGGGGTGGAAATATGTTGAAATGGAATTATATTTGTTTTATTTTATTTTACTTTTTTTTAATATTTATATTATACTAGCCTGGGTGCCCGACCTTGCCCGGGCGTTTGGAGGTGTGTGTTAAGCAAAAAATACAAAAACAAAAAGACAAAAAAAAACAGTTGTAGGAGGCAGGCCGACTCGAACCTGTGATGCGAAGGTGGAAAAGAAGGTAAATAAAAATCTGACGTCTTAAATTTGAACGTCATGGAGTAGCACTGCGTTAAATTTGACCGTCATGGAGTAGCACTCCATGACGGTCAAATTTAACGTAGTCAATCAAAAACAAAGAAAACTTACAGAACTGGCGTTGCTTTTAAGCAAATTAGACACAAGGTCTTTGTTTTTAATGTCGGGAAAAATCAGCTCACTAGGCCAGTATTCAAATAAATAGTAATTGTCTCAGTATGAAGGGTTTCCCCTTCATTGACCAAAGACCAATTAGAGAACAAATACTACCCGGCCCGAAGGCCAGGCGGTTGCGTTCCAATAGAGACGATGGCACGGTGAGAATTTTCTTTAACTCGATCAAAAAAAAAAAGATGGAGACAATGTCTGTTTGCAAATGCGAGATATTATGATTAGGGAAGTATGTGAAAACTTCTCGTAGAATCTAATCGACGCGAGAACCCAGATGCAAAAAGTCTTTTATCGACATACACAAATGCTTGTGTCCATTTTGCCCTCCATCTATCTATATATATTATCTATCTTCTATATATATAAAAGGCAAAATGTGTGTGATCATTTTATGTATGTCTCGCAAAGGCTTTTTTCGACGCAATTCTCGAGGGGCTTACTATGTCTTAAAACTTTTTATATAACGTCTAAATCATAATATCGAGGATTTGTGAACACACGTCGCATTTAGATTTATTTACATCGACTTTTATAAAAATCGTGCTATTTCGCCGTGTCGCCTGTTTGTTCAACTTTTAAGTATAAATAAAGTGAAACTAATTGGAACGTTGCTGTTCGCGGCTTTCACATCAGAACATCCAGAAAGCAATCAGCTTTTGATCAATGTGGCGTTTCTCCTTATATCAGACAATTGCTATTCAATTTGGACATTTAAAATGGGGAAGCGAAACTGCCCCACATTGAAATAAAGTAAACGAACCCTAAAGAGCTGTTCCGCAGTAAATAAAATTCTGCCACGTCATCGTAACGCTCCTGCAATGACCTCATTAAGCGTCTACCTTTCAATCAAACCTCTTTGACTCACTTTATAACCCTTAACTTAACACGCTCACCAATTTCTCTCACTCGTTGCCCAGATTGGTAAATGGTGGCTTTTGAATCCACCTCCGCATCAAGGCTTTGGGGTTCAATCCTACTAAATTTTATTTTTCTTTTTAAACACACACATCTCCAAACACCTGGGCAACGCCAGGTACCCCCTCGCTAGTCTATATATATAAAAGGTAAAATATGTGTGACCATTTCATGCATGTCTCGCAAAGGCTTTTTTCGACGATGCTCCTGGGAGGGTTACGATTGCTTAGAACTATTTATGTACCCCCTAGATAATAATAGCTAAGATTTGGGAATGCGGAGCGCCTCAAGATTTATTTACATCGACTTTTATGAGATTTATGCTATTTCGCTCTGTCGCCTGTTTGTCCTGCTTTTTAGTATAAATAAAGTGAAATTAAATTCAAACGGTGTTCTCGTCCAGAAGTAATTAGCTTTGATCAATGTGGGGCCAAACTCCATATATCAGACAATTGCTATTCAATCTGGACAATGGGGAGCTGGTTTCCCACTCCCCAACATCTTGGGGAAAAAACCAGTCAAAGTTGGGTAAAAAAAAACCAAAAGCTGCCCTGCAGCAAAAGTTAACTCCAGGACTTCTATTTCACCTTATTAATGACTCATAATTAACTTTTATTGCGGCCACGTGCCTTGCAGCAAAAGTTAAGTCCGCTACTTCTATGACCTCATTAATGAGGTCAAATAAAAGCAGTTGAGTTAACTTTTATTGCGGCCATGTGTCAATTCTGTTTTTAATACTTTAATAAATAAATTTAAACATGTTTCCATTAGTATTTCGCGGTGGCCCAGTGGTTAATGTCACACGATCTTTTTTCACACTTTAATTTCCAACTTTGCCTCAAGGGTTCGGGTTCGATCCTCATACTCACCTACCAAAACTTTTTTACCCCCCCCCACACCTCCAAACACCCTGGCAACGCCGGGTACCCCCTGCTAGTATAATAGAAGATTTAAAACAGTTTTACCCTTAACGACATAAAGAACCTTTTTATTCTGAAGCCGAGATTATGGACAATCTGAAACATGTGTACACACCAGTATTTGTTGAATAAGGTTTCTAGAGATAATGTTTGTATATTATATCTTGATTTTAATCTTTGCAAGGCGACATAAAAGCGTCGCAAAACTTTAATTCATTTTACTTGTCCTGGGACGGGTATTTTGCTAGTTCATTAAAAATGTAGAAGCCCTTCAGTGGTCTAATAAAAGCCTTCACCTGAATCATAATAAAATGAATTGCAAATGCTGAAAGATCAGCTTCATCAGAAGAAGCATTGAAAAATCGTTGATTTAAAGGTCACTTGCACGTATAAGGAGATTTACATAAAAATGCCACAAAGGTGAAAGGTTACAGAGTAGGTTTCGCAGTAATAATTGCCAACCAGAGCAGAATAATGCAACTAAAGATTAAAATATAACGGTCTAAACAGACGAATTCTTTTAAGTTTGTTACTTTTTTAGATGAGGGTTGATTATTCGTATTATTTGGATTCTTTGAACTATTGAGTGTTATTTTCACACCGTTTTGTTCGTTATGACCTTCGATCTTCTTCAGGTGTATCTTGTCGAACTCTGGAATATTTCTATCAAATTTTTCTTTCAGACCCGTAGCGTAGTGGATAATGTACTCGGTGAAATTTAGTTGATAAGTACACCCTTGTGGAGGTTGAAGGTTCAATCCTCAATGCAAGCAACACTCAAAAATACAATTGCAAATTTTGCTTCTGGGATGTCACTCAAGTGTATCTAACAGAAGTCTCCCATCATGCCGGGGTTCCATTTGCCTTGATAGTTGCTCTCCATCTTCGTAATGTCTTGGTGGAATCTTTCTCTATGCTCATCACTCACTGCTCCAAGGTTTGGCGGGAAGAAGTTGAAGTAGGAATGTTGTATTTTTTTGTTCATGTTATAAGAGATGATGGTCTTAGGAGTGCTCATGTTGTTGGAAGAGATGCTAGTTATTATTGCAGATTAAATAAAGGCTTGTAATTGCGTGCAGATTCTGGAGTTCAACAAAAAGATTAGCGATTTTGGTAGAAAGATTCCTCAGTTTGACAAAATATACGTGAAGAAGGTTGGAGGTTACATCGACTGAAACGTTGTAAAAATCACACTCAAGATGAGAACAATAGTCCGAATAATCCGAATTATACAACAAATGCTTTTGTTCCGTCGTTATTTTTGTTAATTTTTTTTTTCTGTATTTCGTTTTGGATCTTTATTCTGTAATATTTATTACATTTACCATATCGTAACTAGAAGAATGGTTGTTGCGTCCTGGACAAACATAGTAAACAATAGAAGGCCACAGGTAGTTCAATAGAAAACAAGGCTTTCTTATAAACGTCAAAAATGTAAGGGTGTTAATCTTTAGTGGCGATTTTTACACTTAGCTGTCCACAATAAAAATGCTTTAAATGGTTTTTTCACATGTTTCTCTGCGCAGATTAAAAAGAACAAATAAAAACATTCTAAGCCAGTCAGATGCAATTTCTCTAAATTTCTCTGAATTTAAAATGCTATCATTTTAAGGTATATATTTTTTTATTTCGTGGAAAATAATACAAAAAATAAAAAATAAAAATAAGCACACTGCCAACTCAAAAATTTGGGATGGGGGTCTTTGGCCATCCTCGTCACTACAATCTTTGTCGGTCTATGTCAAGGGCTGTTTGTTTGTTGTGGAAAAACTTTTTGAGTTTGTTGTGAAAAAACTTTTTGAGTTTGTTGTGAAAAAACTTTCTGAGTTTGTTGTGGAAAAACTTTCTATTTGAACAACTACTGCTGAGAGCTTTTGACGGGTCGCATCAAAGTCAACTCCTAACTTGCCCCAACGTAGATGCCCTGAGGCCGAAGATGTGCTGTATTCATGAAATAGTATTTTTACCACAGGCGCTGCTCTCAGTAAAAATAAAAATGAATGAATAAAATTAATTCCCTACCGAATCAATCAATAAATGGGCTTTCCAATGTAAATTTATTGTGTTTATGTTCGATTCAGCTCGGAATCAAAGTCTCTTCCTTTTTGCTCCCGGAAAAAAGGGTTGAATTTATATTTCTTTCTCTTCAGTTCAAAACAAGAAGAGGGGGTGTTACTATTTTTAGAACACGGCAATAATGGTGATTGTCTGTCACCAGACGGCGTATATCAGATTGTTTACAAATGGCTGGCATAATAAATACACACCACGACAAGGGCCCTCTCCAGGATAATCGATCATTATCAATTAGAAGTAAATATATGACTTGTACTTCTCTGGGAAGGTAACCTTCCTTCTAGGACGTGTTTGTCTGGTTGGAGTGGTGGATGTTTCTTTAATTAATGCTGAGAAGGTTGTGATCGTGTTATTATTGGGTCAGGTGAAACTTCAAGATGTGTTGAGTTGGGTTCTGTCTCCTTTTGAGATTTCTCAAGAAGAGCAGGTTTTGACTCTGTCAATAGAGACGGTGTCTACCTTGTCTCCTCGTTCAATGGTTAGGTGTTTCTCTGAGCGTTTTAGGCTCTGACGGTTCTTTGGTATGTTCGCATTAGTGTTTTTTTTTACCGAGTCATTTTTTGATGAAAATAAACTCGCAGTCCTGGAGTTGTTGCGGAATGTAGATAGTTGGCGAGGACTGCGTGGGTGGCATATATTTCAGCTGGGCTATTTTATGATGATTGGTTTTATCACCTTTCGACCCTCCCTCCTTTGCAGAAAATGGTGACCACTGCCTGTTAGTACCCTCTAGTACTGGCCAATGCTAGCCAGTGTTATGAGGTGGCAGTAGCCAATTTAACAGAACAATGACTACCATGGATCACAGTGCCCACCACTCGATGACAGTGCCTGACAACTAAATTTGCTTGCTAGTTCCCACCAGTGCCAAACCTTTTCAAGAAGTGACAGTACCTACCAAAAAATTGCGGTCACTCAATGCCAGTGATCAACAGAGATAACAGTGCATCAATATTGGAAAACGGCCATTTCATTTCAGAGCAGTCCAATGGGGCTAGATGCTGGTCATTATCGATAGTGACTATCAATGACCAAACGCAAGTAACTGCTTCAAAACGTCAATGACTACCAGTGATCGCCAATAAAGGCATACAATTTCATTTCAGAGCAGTTCAATAGAGGCTGATATTGGTCATGGCCGACAGTAAACGCCAGGAACTAACAATGTTACTTGGAAAGGCAGCCAGTCACAACTAAATGTAAGTAACTTCCTCCACACATCACTAACTACCACTTACCATCAGTGTCTGCCAGTGGATGTCACTACCAGACAATGCCCGACAATGAAATCCAGATAATTTCATTTTGGCCACGGCTGCCAGTGCCCACTATTTTTCAGGGCTGAAAAATGTACTTTTATTTTTTTTCTGGGGCAGTGGTCCTTACAAATATGTTCTGGCTTTTTGCCATACTTCTACCGGGTAACACCAGTACATGAGTCCGGCTAGTATATATATATATATATATATATATATATATATATATATATATATATATATATATATATATATATATATATATATATATAGGGAATTAGAACAAGAGTCTAAAGAGCAGATTATATTTTAATGTATTAGTATATTCATTAATACAATTAAAATAAAAGAAAAGAAAACAGTGCTCGTTGTAATGTAGATATATAATAAGCTCGATAGGCATATATATCCTAGAGATATTTTAATATTGAGTAAGATGATTGATAATTTATAATTAAAATTAAAAATTAAAAATCTGTTTCATAAGGAAGAACAAGCAAAATCAATAAATTGTACGATCGTTTCGGAAATGATGTATTTATTGTGATAGACTGTGAGTCTTGGACAATAATCTGATGATATAGTTTTTTGAAACAAAGTCTCCTCATCAGCAAAAATATTGGGTGTTCTTTTTTTAAAGACAACAAAAATAAACCTAGCATTTTTTAAAGTAGGGCAGATGTATCTTTTAATGGTTCATCTCCTAAAAGTCGTACGTATCATCGCCGATGCATTCATTTGGTAAATGTAGTTTAGGAATCATAAACTACATACCTACACATATACTTACACATAGACAGACAAAATTATATATATATATATATATATATATATATATATATATATGTGTGTGTATATATATGTGTGTGTGTGTGTGTGTGTGCGTTTGTATATTTTATCAGCAGCTCATTATTTAGACACGTTTGCTTGAACACAACAGAGTTATTCCTTTTTCTGATTTTGTGGATATTTTTTCTATTTGCGAGCGGTCTTTTTAATTTTGGCAGGCGTTTAATACAGAATGGCGCCCAGAAGTTGTTAGTCGGCCATATTTTTCTCAAACACTTTCTAGCAGGCATTGTCGTCAGGAGCAATTGTTGTTATTTTCTTTCCCTTTTAGTCTTGTTGTATTTATAATATATATATATATATATATATATATATATATATATATATATATATATATATATATATATATATATATATAACTTCTAAATAAGTATGTTTTTATATCTATAATATCTACAGACAGCCGTGTTTCATGCTTTTGCAATCAGAAAGTAACGATTGCCACTATTCAAATGCTGCCACAAAGTTACTTTTGACTTCAATGGCAGGGAAATGCAAGCATAACGTTATTAAGACGATCTATAATGATCAAGCGGATGGAAAGCGCATTCTCACACAAGGTCAACTGACCGCCTTTTATTTCCCTTAAAGGGATGAAATAATTATCATTTTTTACCTACAGACACTAGTGTTTTATGCTTTTGCACTTATCAGTGCAGGAAATGGCGATTGCCGTTGATTGAAAGATTTGAACCCCACCACAAAGCCAGCTTTGATTCCATTAGTAAGGAACATTACCCCTGGATCAACACCAACCACCATGAGAATCATTGGAAATTTAACATTTATAAAGCCAAATGCAGGCATAATATTATTAAGACAGTCTATAATGATCAAGCGATTGAAAATCGCGATCTTGCATATATATATATATATATATATATATATATATATATATATATATATATATATATGACTATTTCATTTAATCACATAAATTTACACCTATTCCAGGTGTGTATTTTTCAGTTATAAAGTCTATGCCTTTGGTCCGTTCCTCATCGAAAAACCAGGAAGAGGAGCTCCTATTTCTCAGCAATTCATCAACCTGCACGATTGTCTGTAAGTCGATATCATCAAAATTTAGATAAGCTCTTTTTATTGAAACAATCTTACACGCTTCTTTTCTTGTCAAATTAGCCAACCACATTACCTGCAGATTTCTCTTTACAATAGCAGGTAGAACTTAAGCAGTATACTTAATATATACAATTCGTACATACTAAACTAAAACCATCTTGCTACCTACAACTAATCGCCTATACTGGACCCTCATCACCTCACAAATTACTTTCAGTATCCTTGGATTGTTAATTTCTCAAATATTATATAACTAAGACACTCTTCTGAATAGATTAAAAATTTCTCCCGAGCAGTTCAACTTCGAGTGATCATATATCTAATCCTCATTAAATTCCTTTTTTACCATAAATCCTCAAAGATCAACACCGTCTAATACTCTATTCGACTTTAAAAAATTAGATAGACATAATTGTAATATCAGAGACTCCTTTGAAGTGTTTTGTGCCTGACATGGTCTATGGACTCGAACAATTAAACCACGACACTATGTACTGATAATTCCTCTTCAAACTGCAAAAAAATACCGCTGCTAGTATACTATGTATATCCTATAGATACTTTGCCTCCAAGATGACTGCCTTTGTCTGTATTGCATGACACCCCCCCCCCACTTTTTTTTAACTCTCCTCCACCCTAAACTCTATACCCTAACGTGTAAATACACTGCACTGTTACTTTAATCCTCTCTCCTGATCGCAAACTAACTACCTTATTTTCTAAGCTGCCATTAAATCCAATCCATTGCACATAACTTAGAGGGGTCCTAACTCTCAACTCTAAGCCCTAATAGACTGACTTCTCGTAAATCGATACACATTAACACATAAAGATTTCTTAGGCATGCTTCTGATTATACTCTTATCCCAAAACTAAACTTCTAAGTAAATACTTAATTGAGCATATATCTTATCTTTCAATCGTATTAAATACTCAGTCTGGCACCAAATTTAAATTTCTGATATTAAGTAGATCATACTTTAACATATTATCCTATTCCTGAACTTACAAAACTATATCTAACCTTGCATAAACTCGTCTCTCAAGCCAATGCTGTTGCAAATTTAGTGCTTCCACTATATGAATTCCTACCTATCCCGTCTCCCATTAACAATGGAAAGCATAGTAATGTCCTTTTAATCACGTCGAGGAGTAAAATCTTACAATAGATGCTAACCTAAATAACCTTTTTTTTTCAGTAGATATTAACCTAATAAACCGATTAATATTAACTACACATGCGGGGTCACAGAAATACCTGGATTAGGACCCAGGTGCAGGGCGAACCCTCTCAGTGCTGATGGACCTGTAGATCTTCCCAGGTCATCCGTTTAGGAGGAGGAAAACTCTGAAGCCAAACCTAGGGGAGGGAGGCCTCTTCAGTCCTGGACGACAACCTTCCTAGAGCTGGTGACTCAAACAAATCACTGGTTGGCAAACCTAAACTGCTTAAGGAGGAGATAGGCTCTGTCTATCGCCCGGCTCTCATACTCCTTCTTTGCCTATTAGCCAGGCGTAAAGGTGCTATCACAGGGACTCGTCAGAATCGCCCATTGGTTGACCTTGTTTCCTGACTAGTGCAATGAACGCCATTTTTCCCCCACTCCCGCCACATCCTATCCACCCCAACCGGACACTGTGGGGGTGCTTCAGTACCATATATGTCGGTACAGTGGAGTGGGCTGACTTTGCCTAATCGATTGAGGGTACTGGATTGACAGTTTCCTGGCTGCTGTTTCCGACTGATAGTACAGGTGCCCTAACTCTATGGTATTGCTTAGAGTGGCTGCTCCATCAACAGTTGTATTATATCGGGATGTTTCTAGTGCCATGTCGCGCACTCATCCCGGGTGGGCTTTCCTGAGGCCACAATCCTGTGGGTGAGGACAGCTGATCGTCTACTTGTATTGCATGTCAGATATTCTGCACAACCACTTGTCCAGCACCCCTCACTCCCTCACTCTAACCGAAACTTTTAAATTAAACAAAATGAAATAACACCTTAAGCAAAAGATACGTTTAAACCAGGACCAAACTCAAAGAAAACCAATCTGCCTCCTCCCTTGAGGCTTGCATTTACAAATATCCGTGGGCTTAGAACTAACTTAGATGATGTTGAATCATATCTCCTTGTAAACACCCCGGATATCTTAACATTAAGTGAAACTAACTTACACTCCTCCATTCCCTCTAACAACTTTAACATGCCTGGCTATCTCCCACTCTGTCCTAAGGACTCGGATAGACATATGCATGGGCTTGGAGTCTATATTCGTAACACTCTCCTCCTCACTAGAGAAATAAAACTGGAAACAGACAACCAGGCCTTTATGTGCTTCAGACTAAATATGCACCATAATATTAGCTACTTGTATTTTCTCTACTACTCTCCCTCAACCCAGGACTGTACCCTAATTAACAAAGTCTTTGACAGCATAGATATAGCACTCCCTCGATACTAGCGATGAAGTACATGTATTTGGTGACTTCAATGTCCACCACAGTAAGTGGCTTGGATTCTCTAATTACACAGACGTAGCTGGTAGCACAACACATAGCTTCGCTATATCCCATTCCCTATCTCAGACGGTTACATTCCCAACACGTTTCCCAGACCCGCAAGATCAACATGCCTCACTTCGAGATCTATTTTTGACAACAGTTCCCAAAATCCAACTCGGAAATGCTGATCATGCTGTGGTAATGATAGAAATCACCCTAAATTTTCGCCTTAAAACTGAAGACCCACTACTCAAAACAACGAGGCATTACAAAAAGGTCGACTATGGCAAAGTATCTTTTCTCTCCCAACTGAACAGTGTGCAGATTAGACCACTGAATGGTTAAAAATTGCTATTGAGGCACATGTTCCCACACGGAAATTCTATAGCAAACCCCACTCTACTCAATGGTTTACCTCTGCTTGTGCGGCTGCTATTGCTCAAAGTTAGCATGCATTCCGCAGATTCAACCGACATAAGTCCAGTTCAAACAGACAGAAGTATATAGAAGCCAGAAATAATTGTAAGAGAGTAATAGCGAAAGCTAAGACAGATTACACTGAAACACATTGAAGCACAGAAATTAGGAACCCGTGATTTTTGGAAAATCTACAACAGTGTAGTAAATAATGGGCAGTCAACGATTCCCCCACTATCAAACAATCATGGGGTTGCTTGCAACCGACAAGACAAATCTGCTTGCCAGTCGGTTTGCCTCAAATTCCAAACTGGATCCGGCACACCACTCCCTCCCCGATTTTCCTTTGCGGATAGACGCCACACTAGACGATTTGAAAATCACCCCTTCTCAGGTGCATGGTATCATAAAAAACCTAGACCCCTCAAAAGCATGTGGATCAGATCTCATCCCGGCTGTTCTAATAAAAAATACTCTGCTGAGATTGCTCCAGTTCTTTCCAAACTTTACAATAAATGCCTTAACGAATCTTGCTTTCCCGACTATTGGAAAACCGCTTCTGTGGTACTAGTCTTCAAGAACTCTGGTGAAAAAACCGATCCATTAAATTATTGCCCCATTAGCCTCCTCCCGCTTTTCGCCAAAATATTTGAGTCCTTAGTTAATCAAGCCCTAGTCCAACACCTACCAGCTGTTAAACTCCTGACCGACAGACAATATGGATTCAGGCAAGCCCGTTCAACAGCAGATAGTCTCTGAACGTATACACCATTCACTGGAAAAAACAGGGGAGGGTAGAGCGGTAGCTGTTGATATATCTAAGGCTTTTGACAAGGTATGGCACGATGGTCTTCTAAGGAAAATTAGATCATATGGCATCACTGGAAGAATACACAATGTAATTAAATCCTTAAGTAAGAGAAAAATCCAAGTTGTCCTCGATGGTTGTACATCTAAACAATATGATATAAATGCAGGAGTACCCCAGGACCTTTATTGTTCCTGATATTCATAAATGACCTCCCTGATAAAATTTTTTCGGAGATGGCTATATTTGCCGATGACACCACCCTCTTTCACAGGCATGAGGGGAAAACAAATGAACACATGTCTAAGGAAATGCCAGAATCACCAGAGAATGACCTCCAATCTGCAGTGGAATGGGGACGAACATGGATGGTCACATTCAATGCTGCCAAGACCAAGCCTGTTTCCTTCAATAACTACAAGAAACCTTTTCTACTACCAATAGCAATGGCTAAGAATACACTGCCTGAAAGTACTTCCTTTAAACTCCTTGCCCTACGTTTACAGGGAACATGAACTGGAATAGATACATTGAGAGCATTGCCAAGGCTGCTGCAAAGAAGGTGGGCTCTGTCTACCATGCCAGAAAATTACTTACACCTGAAAGTATCCTGTATCTCTATAAGGCCACTATTCGCCCATGTATGGAGTATTGCTGTCACATTTGGGCTGGTGCATCTGCTGCTTGTCTCTCACTCCTGGACAGAGTTCAAAAGAGAGTCGCCAACCTGATAGGTTCTGAACTGTCATCTAAACTTCAGCCTCTGTCCCATCGACGAAATGTTGCATCCCTCTGCCTGTTCTACAAATACTTTAATGGTAGCTGCTCTGACGAACTGCAAGCACTTGTACCTCCTCAACGTGACTACCCCCGACAAACCAGTCAAGCAACTAACCCAGATCTCCAACTTGCAACGTAGACCCCCACTACCATCTCTCCTTCTCCAACATCAGGGATTTACATTCTAACCTTCCAGAGGTTAAAATCCAATTACAGGAGACAAAATGAGACTTTTATTTTTAAGCGAAACTGGCATTGGACAGGCTATTTCCCTAGATGAGTTCGTAATTAAACGATACCTTAACTTCTAAATCTGACCCCCAAGACCGCCATGGGCATGGAATATGTGTCTATATTAAAGATGGCTTTCCATGTGGTAAGGACATCTCCAGAGAAGATCCTAACTTACCCTATATATGCTTCCGGGTTGCACTAGCTCATAGTACTGCATTTATATTTACTCTCTATCGCCCCCACAACAGTGGAGTCAATATCTTTAAAAGCATATCTGAGAAAATTGACCATGTCCTATCTGCTTATCCTTCAGCTAACATTCACGTATGCGGAGACTTCAATGTTCACAATGTGGAATGGTTGACCCACTCAAACAAGATCGATGATGAGGGGAGGTTCTTTCATGATTTCTCTATTGCTTATGACCTCACTTAGGTTGTTCATGAACCCACCCGTGTGCCCGACAATAGCGGGCAGTATGCGAGTCTACTAAACCTTTTTCTCACAACTTGCCCTGAACTATATTCAGTTTCTGTTCTGTCTCCTCTTGGATCTTCTGACCACTCTGTTGTATCAATTAAGATAAAAATGAAATGTAATAAGTCCCCAGATGTACCTCTCCATCGGACAGTATATCGATACACTATGGCTGACTGGGATAGCTTCCATACATTTATATCGGATCTACCTCTGCGTTCCATGTTTAAAAAGGATGTGTCCTATATAGTATCAAACCTGACGGAATGGTTAATTGTAGGTATAGACCGTTTCATACCCTTTAAAAAGTTCCAGCAAAAACCTAACAACCAGTCATGGTTCTCTCCAGAATGTGCTGCTGCTATTGCGTACAGAAATCACTTTTTTCATTGCTTCCAATGTAATAGATGTATGGAAACTAAAGACGCTTTCAGGACTGCCAGCAACCATTGTAAGAAAGTAATAAAGAATGCAAGAGAGTGGTATGCTCAATCTGTTAAGTCCAAAGTAGCTGAGCAGCGGCTTGGTTCCCACCAGTTTTGGCAAATAGCAAACAGAATCTTGAACAGAAGCATGTGCTCTATCCCAACAATCATTAATGGACCTGAGATAATCTCGTCAGCATCAGACAAAGCTAAACTCTTTACCAAGAACTTTGCAGCAAATTCTACCCTTTACGACCAAGGCCGCCAACCCCCAATATTTCCTCCTGTATCAGAAAACACCCTATGTGATATACATATATCTGTATGTGATGTTGCCAAGCTAATTAAAAACCTTGATTCAAGTAAAGCAACCGGCCCTGACAGTATTCCAATTATAGTCCTCAAAAAACTTCAACCAGAACTAGCGCCCATACTTACAAAACTGTTTAAACGTTGTCTTAAGTAGAATTGCTTGCCATCACCCTGGAAAATCTCATCAGTATGCCCTGTATTTAAGAATTCAAGTGATCGCTCATCCCCCCCCCTCAATACAGGCCAATAAGTCCCCTGTGCGTCATGAGTAAGTTGCTGGAATCTGTGTTAAATACAGAAGTAATCAACCATCTCAGCAAAAATAACCTACTTAGTGACAGACAATATGGTTTCCGTTCTGCTAGATCGATAGCAGATGTGCTTACAGTTATATCTCATAGGATTAGCGAATCTCTCGACGGTGGCAACCTTTCTAGGGCAATTGCTCTTGACATATCTAAGGCTTTTGATCGGCTATGGCATGAAGGTTTACTTCACAAGATCTCTAGCTATGGTATAGCTGGAAAAGTCTTCTCAATTATTAAATCATTTCTCTCTGATAGGTTCATAAGAGTAGTAGTTGATGGCCAAAAATCAGAAGCTCACAGTATTATATGCTGGAGTCCCTCAGGGGTCCATCCTAGGCCTAACTCTTTTCCTGATCTACATTAATGATCTTCCAAATTACATCCTTACATCATTTGTAGACATTTATGCTGATGACACTACCATCTATGGTAGCACATCCAAGACAGTAAACGACCAAGTTCTCTACGATTCTCTCTCCTCTGATCTTGAGCACGTAGTACAATAGGGAAAGGAGTGGCTGGTTACTTTTAATGCATCTAAAACCAAGCTTCTTTCTTTACATCATCAACGTTCTAATCCTCATCTGGCATCAATTGAAATGAATGACTCTCGTCTTGAGGAGGCCTCAAGTTTTGACAAGCTTTTGGGCTTGACATTTACTCAAATCATGTACATCAAATCTGTTGCCTGCAGAAATGGTGGGATCTTTCTATCGATCCAGTAGATATCTCACTGCTGATGCAATTCTCTATCTATATAAGATCCAGGTACATCCAAGGATGGAATACTGTTGCCACATATGGGCAGGAGCTACTAGAAAGGACTTGTCCTGCCTTGATAGAGTTCAAAATAGACTTTGTAGCCTCGTAGAAGATGTCCTTTTCTCTTCCCTGCAACCTCTATCTCACAGAAGAGATGTTGCGTATTTGTCTCTGCTGTATCGTTATTTTCATGGAAAGTGTTTGACTGAGCTTCAGTCTATGGCCCCCCCCCCTCGCCAAACTTTCACAAGAAACACTCGTCTACCTGAAAACACTATCAATAATTTCCCCCACTCGTTATCTGTGCCTAAACCTAAACGTAGATTCCATGAACAAAGCTTCTTTCTTAGAACTGCACGCCTATGGAATTGTCTTCCGTTGTATCTGTTCTGTACTTTAACCTTACAATTGAATAAAAAAAACATATAAAACTTTAATTAAACTTGAAAATACGATTTAAAAAATAGCGCGGATCAGTTAGTGCATTAGCACCGGTTTTTTTTTTAAGAAAACCCTTTTAACAAGATTGAAAATACACTTTTTTTCTTTTTTTTTTCTTTTTTTTTTTACAGAATTTGTTTTTACATAAGAAAATATGAATGCTTTTTCTTTATTAAAGAAATTGTGTATTCATGCACTTATTGATCCGTGCTGAAGTTATTATTTAAAAAGCCATTCTTAACATGGGGAGGGTAGGGTGTTTTGTACCTAATCTGTACTTTACAATTGAATAAAAAAACATATAACACTTTAATTAAACATTGAAATACGATTTAAAAAGTAGCGCGCATCATTCTCTGCATTAGCACCAAATATTATTTAAGGACGTTACTAATCCGTAAATTTTCTTCGAAAAAAAACCTATACTTTCACCTAACAATTTTAAGTTCATATTTTCTTATATCGAAACAACTGTTCAAAAAAAAAAAATTAAAAAAATAACACAATTTCAACACAAACAAAAAACAAAAAAAAAACAACTTCGACTTCAACTCAAACGCAAGCAACCGACTTTTTTTTGCCTGATATAATGAAGAAAAAAAAATTTAAATTACAAAATTTGGAAGATAAAAAATGAATTTAAAATTTTAAAATAGGGAATGTTTTTTTTTTTACTTATCGAGTAAACAGAAAATGAAATCTAATTCTCCTTGTACAAATCATGGTGTATGAATTATATTGAAACGGAAGTTCAGTTCTACCAACAAAAACAGGCCCGCAGTCCGAAAAATATTTTTATTTTATTTAATATTTTTATAATTGGCGATGTTTATTTATTTTAATAACATAGAAACATTCCACGACTTTAAAGATGGATTGTCTTAAAATTTCAAATAAATTGGTAATGTAGAAATATGGTTTTATCGACTTTGAACGAACCAAGAATTACATTTATATATATATATATATATATATATATATATATATATATATATATATATATATATATCGTATTTAAGTACTAGTATATAAGGCACTAGTATATTAATATTAGGTATTAGCTGGGCAACACCGCGAAGAGATTATTTATTCAGTTATCTATCTATCTATTGGTCTGTCTAATTTTCTGCCTGTCTGGTGGAGTAGATGGCAGAGATTCAATCATGGGAAACAATAAGTTGAGCTTGCATACAGATGCAGAAAGTGTCAAAGCGTCATGTTGTAACATGTATCAAACTTTGTTGACCGGTCAGTTTGCACCAGAAGTATCCAAACGGACATGACGTGTCAGGTGTTCTGGTTTGAATAATGTGAATTAAGTTTAGTGAGTTGGGTCTGAGAATTCAAAGAAGCAAGATGGGTTAAATAGGTCTCCCTAATAAGGGAGCGACAGTCTCCAAATGGATGCAAAGAAATTCCACAAGTCCGAGATCGTCGATTTCACTCCATGCTTTGGAAGACGAGATGCCTGGGAGTGAAATAAACCAATATACAAAAACATACATCGTCTTGTGTCTTGCATGCATGCTTGTTATAGCAAAACCCATCTCCCCAAGATGTTGGCGAATGCTCCAGGCAGCAGCCAAAAGACAGAAGCCATGCAGCAACAGGTATGTCGTTATAAATAGAGTGTGAATTATATGTAATGCACACATGCACCCATGAAAACTAGATGAGTCTCAAGCCGTTAAGTAAATAGACATTAAGGAATCTGAAGACAGTAGTCCGTTAAATAAGCAGTTAGAAACGCCCCACTAGATAAGAACATAAAATACACAACAATATTTTAGGTGAGAATTCGGAACTCCAAAATATTTGGAAAACTTTCAGACATCAAGTATCGTTATTTTTTATTTCAATATTTAAATAGTTTGAGATTTAATACGAGAATATATTTTGCATAATTAGTGAATTGTTTGGCAATACATATGTGTGCCCATTGTCCATCCAGTTTTTTTTTAGAATCTCCAATCACAGGCCTTTTAATATATTTTGATGAATTTGTATTTCTCTTTCATCCAATATTTCACATTATTGATGTCATGGTTTTAGGAATTTTTTGATTTTTTTTTAAATTCCATTTTCACCCCAAACAAGGCACAGTGCCACTTTGAAGTAGGGAGCTACTATCGGGGACATAAGTTGCAGGGATATTATGAAGGAAAATGAGTAGCAAGATGTTTGTTCATATTACACTTGAACTTCTGCATGTCAGTACAGTTGGGAAAGCAGAATCCCGGAAGGGAGTTCCAAATTCTAGCAGTTCTGGGGAAGAAACTATTGGAGTAGAAGGCTTTCTTACACCTAGGGATCTCTACTGTGAAGGGGTGGGATTTAGCTGCTTGTCGGGTTTGTTGGGGAGGGGGGTATTCACGCCGAGGGGGTACACATACCTGTAGTTCGTCAGAGCATTCACTATTAAAATATCCTTAAAAAAAAAAATGTTTTTTAGTTGTTTTCTTTTTTTTTAATTTATTATTATTATTTCACGCGCAGCTTCGATATGAGACATATTTCTAACTTGTCTCGTCCCATGTCTCTGTCATCATATTATGTGTGTGTCCTGTGAAACACATTGTGCTCCTGAACAGTCATCATATACCCGACGGAAAGAGTGGGTCATTTTCTATACGTTTCACGTGAAACAAATCGATGCGTAAAGATTTTATAATTGCAGACTGTCATCCTTCTGACGAAGAAACTGATTTTGTATTTATTTCCTGAGAGAATTAAAGTAGGAAGCAATATTTGCAACAGACTTCGATATTTTATACTTTTTTTTTTTTTAAATTCTACAAAGAAACCATTCAAGACGAGAAAAGATAAATCAATTTTTATTTCCAATATAACAATATAAAAGGTTAATGTCACAACAAGAAAAAAAAAATTTCATCATTTTCTGAAAAGAATTGTTGGCACCATCATGAAATTTATTATCTCGTTTCTAACCCTTCCCTTTCCCTATATATCTCACAACAGAATTGGTGAGGGTTCAGTGCACATTTAATATACCTACGCATATGCTTAGACATAGACGGACAAAATTATACAGACAAAAAATATAGTATTCCCAGACTGTAACGATAATGGAGACGGTAAAATGAAAAAATAAAAAATAAATAAAAAATAAATAAAAGGTTAATTTTGTTTCTAAGAATTGAATTATTATTTTGTTTTTATTTTTTTAGGATAAGAAATGTTTCAGATTGTCTGAAACGTTTATTCGTATTTCTGATTTGAAAACGAAAAAAATTTCTACGAAATGTCGGTAGAAATTCTGATAATTCCTACTGACATTGGTTTCCCCGATATCTTTCTAGTCAGAATTCTTTCTAGATACGTATGGGAGGGACCACATGATGGTTGCTAACACCCCTAAGTGAAAGTGTTTCTATGGAACGAACTGAATACGAACTTGGCACACGCAGGTTGTCAGTCGGTGCCATTAACCACTTAATCATCATTATCTCTCAGAAATTCTGATAAATATAAGGATGTGTGTCTCTACAATACTATTAAGCACTTAATATTAAAACTAATCCCTCGATTAAAAAAAGATAAGAAGGAAGGGATGTTTTTTCAACTAGTCCTCTGGCCTTCGTCAGGTGAGAACCGTAACAGGATAGGATAGGATAGGTTGCCACCTGACGATGGCCAGAGGAATAGTTGGCCGACACGTCGTGAAGCAACAACTAATAAAGATGAGGATAATAGTCCGCAAATAAATGAATTAATAAAATAATACTCATTCCATTAAATATTTCAATTAATTAAATAATATCTGTTAATCTTGTTATATCCTAACTGTCTCGTTATTTCTCTTGATTGTAAATGATCTTAATATAAATTTGTAAAAATAATATTATTTTATCATTGGAATCCTTCGAGATGAGTAATCTGTATATTTATTTATTTGTTTGTTTATTTGTTTGTTTATTTATTTGTTTATTTATTTGTTTATTTATTTATTTATTTATTTATTTGTTTATTTGTTTGTTTATTTATTTGTTTATTTATTTATTTGTTTATTTGTTCATTTATTTATTTGTTTATTTATTTGTTTATTTGTTTGTTTAGTTCTCGTTTATTTATTCATTTATTTATTTATTTGTTTATTTATTTGTTTATTTATTTATTTGTTTATTTATTTATTTATTTGTTTATTTATTTATTTATTTAATTATTTATTTGTTTGTTTATTTATTTATTTATTTGTTTATTTATTTATTTATTTGTTTATTTATTCATTTGTTTATTTATTTATTTGGTTATTTATTGATTTGTTTATTTATTTGTTTATTTATTTATTTATTTGTTTATTTATTTATTTATGTATTTATTTATTCATTTGGTTATTTATTGATTTGTTTATTTATTGATTTATTTATTTATTTGTTTATTTATTTATTTATTTATTTATTTAGTTGGTTATTTATTTGGTTATTTATTTGGTTATTTATTTGTTTATTTATTTATTTAATTATGTATTTATTTGTTTATTTATTTATTTGTTTATTTATTTATTTGTTTATTTATTTGTTTATTTATTTGTTTATTTATTTGTTTATTTATTTATTTATTTATTTATTTGGTTATTTATTTGTTTATTTATTTATTTATTTGTTTATTTATTTATTTGTTTATTTGTTTGTTTATTTGTTTGTTTATTTATTTGTTTATTTATTTATTCATTTTTTTATTTGTTTATTTATTTGTTTATTTATTTGTTTATTTATTTATTTAATTGTTTATTTATTTATTTGTTTATTTACTTATTTATATGTTTATTTATTTGTTTATTTATTTATTTGTTTATTTATTTGTCTATTTATTTGTCTATTTATTTATTTGTTTATTTATTTGTTTATGTATTTGTTTATTTATTTATTTGTTTATTTATTTGTTTATTTATTTATTTGTTTATTTATTTGTTTATTTATTTGTTTATTTATTTATTTATTTGTTTATTTATTTGTTTATTTATTTGTTTATTTATTTATTTAATTGTTTATTTATTTATTCGTTTATTTCTTTGTTTATTTATTTGTTTATTTATTTATTTGTTTGTTTATTTATTTATTTGTTTATTTATTTATTTGTTTATGTATTTGTTTATTTATTTATTTGTTTATTTATTTATTTATTTGTTTATTTATGTGTTTATTTATTTATTTATTTATTTGTTTATTTAATTGTTTATTTATTTATTTATTTGTTTATTTATTTATTTATTTGTTTATTTATTTATTTATTTGTTTATTTATTTGCGGACCTTTATCCTCATCTTCATAGCTGTTGTTTTACAACGTTCCAGGTAAGCATTGTCTGAAGATAACGGTTTCAATCTTACCCAAAGCAGACCGGAGGCTTAGTTGGCCAAAACGTGGTGAGACGATAACAACTATAGAAGGCAGTAATTACTATGGCTATGACAGCAGCATATTCTTTTCATTGTTGTGACTCTCGAGTATATATCCGACACAGTAAGACACAATAAATCAACCGAGGATCACATCACTTTACATAAAAACATATAAGATATCAATGGATATATACCTGAGAATCAAAACAAGGAAAAGAATATGCTGTTGTCATAGCCCTAGTAATTACTGGAGATACAGTTAAGAGATTTAGCATTCCTATCCAGTCGTGGTTAACCACCTGATGTAGGCCAGAGGATTAGTTGACGCTGTGAAATAACAACTATGATGATGAGTCATATGAATCAGTATGGTACATCTTCTAACAGGATTGATTCTTTTCTTTTTTTTTTTAAGTCAACACTTATCAAGGCCAATATTCATTCAAGGATAAGATTAAATGAGATAAGAATGAATGTCAGCCGAGAGATGAGGACTATTATGGAAGTACTAACATTGATGAACAGTATAAACTGTGTTTGATTACTTTTGGAGTAATCCATGACATGACAGGTATTTATTGATATTGGATTTGAAAATGACCAAGTTGTAATTGACAGAGAAACAGTCTTGCAGCAATGTGTTCCACAAGTGAGAAACCATTGCATGTTAGGCACATGGAGGGAGAAAGAAAAGTCTTTTTTCCATTGTGGTGGTAAGATATATTCTTGCTGTGAATTTCTCATAGGGAGGAAGCAAAGAAAGGAGCTCAGTCGAGCACCTTTCATGAAAATAACGATAGAACAGAGAGGGGCTAGCAACGTCTCTTCTATAAGAAAGAGACTGAAAGAAAGAGAAGAAACCATTTCCCACTAGATTGTGAAGTCAGTTTTTTACTCCGGCAAGGCAAAGAAGGAATGCTCTATTCTGTTGTTAGCATGAGTTTCCCCAATATTTTCAGATGCTTGCAGGCGAGACTACATGAAGGTTGCGAACATCCATTGTGAATGTGTTGCTAAGGAACTGACAAGATTCAAACATGGCATTTCATTACTGTCACTTAAGTGGCCTAATATATGACACCCCCTAAAAAAAATGAACCATTGGAATTGTTAAATGAAATTAACATTTCTTTTCTGCAATATATAACTTGAATGCCTATTGGAGTGAACTTGAATGCCTATTAGACACTATCATTAAGGGACTAAAATCTCTCTGTAAGAGGGTTTGTTAAAACAATCTGGCATGAGGATAATTCTGTTATATAGTGTTATATAGTGAGTGTGTTGGCACCACTCCAGTTATATATTATATATAGTGGTAGGGATATTTTTCTTATAACACCACCCGTTATAAACGTATCAGTTGTATGTATGTTTGTTTAGCCAGAGGATATGATATCGATGGAAAAACTGAGTCATGTTTTATCAGAGACTTATCACACGGTTATATATTATTGTTCATATTTACATAAGATATCCTTTTTTTATATGAGAAGATTAACATATGCTTCATACCTTTCTTTCTTCAAGAGTTCTTCCATCTTCACTGCTCAGCTCTGTGATTAAACATGAAGTGACCAACATCATAACCATTTGAGACCGCTGTTCGTCCTTCTTTTGTGAAACCACAGAAAACTACTGACACCTGAAAGTATCCTGTACCTCTATAAGGCCACCATTCGCCCATGTATGGAGTATTGCTGTCACATTTGGGCTGGTGCATCTGCTGCTAGTCTCTCGCTCCTAGACAAGGTTCAAAAAAGAGTCGCCAATCTGATAGGCCCTGAACTGGCATCTAAGCTTCAGCCTCTGTCCCATCGACGAAATGTTGCATCCCTCTGCCTGTTCTACAAGTATTTTAATGGTGAATGCTCTGACGAACTGCAGACACTTGTGCCCCCACGACGTAGATACCTTCGATAAACCCGACAGGCAGCTAAATCCTACCCCCACACAGTAGAGATCCCTAGATGTAGAAGATTTTTCTACTCCAGTAGTTTCTTCCCCAGAACTGCTAGACTCTGGAATTCCATTCCAGGTCCCTGCTTCCCCAACTATACTGACATGCAGAAGTTCAAGTATAACGTGAACCGACATCTTGCTGCCCAAATCCCAACATAGTGCCCCAGTAGTTGCTGCCCCTGATAGTAGCCCGCTACACCACAGTGGCAATGTGCCTTGTTTGGGGGTGAAAATGTAATTTAAAAAAATAAATAAATAAAAAATACTTTGTATTTTTTAAACATTAATTTATTTCAGTTGTCTCAAATGGTCTTCACTATGAAGTCTGCAGTACATGTCTACATGCTTATTCTTTACAGCCTCGCTTCCTGGCTTGAAGTGTGTTCACTCCCGTGACTAAACTCCAACTCCCGACTGACTAAACTTCCCAACCTCTTGACCTCAGTTCCGTTACGCCATCATTCAAGAAGCACACATAACTCTTACGTGTGACCTTTCCACGTCTGCTTTCCCAAGGTTATTTTGTTTATATTTAACCAAGCTAATTTATGTAAACATCTTCAGCTAAAATCAATTGCTACACTTTATTCTATAAACAATAAATAACTCCCAATACGAACTATTTTAAGAATGCAATTAAATAGATAGATAAATAGATAGATCGATAATAACTAAATAACTTTTAACAATGTTAATTATCCCCATATAAGTAACCCCCAACTAAATGTTGAAAATAACATAGTATTTGCAGCCTAGATAAGATCCCTTTGATATGGTTACCCCCACACTGGCTTATACTAAGAATGGTGTACCTTCTCGAAGTGATGTTGCCTCTAGTAACAGCACTAAGCTCTATACTCAACCAGACCAGATGAATTCTTGTCCTGGAATTCGGTAAGACAAAGAGACCATAAAGAAGATAAACTATAAAATAGGTATCTGGTCAATTAGGAAGAGTCAACTTAAGGTTCTCAACTTCTTTACTAATTCAACATTTGAGAGGTAAAAGAAGAATTTAACAGAATATTCGATTATCTATGAAGCTCTTATAAAGATCAAGTGTTAACCCCAGGAAGAATCCCCTTGATTTCTGGGAATTTTGGTTGAAATAAAATGAAATAAAAAAAATGAAAATGTGGTGCAAATAAACGTCAATCTCTGTCTGACTTGTCCACCAAGTTCCAGATAAGAATGTACAACAATCCTTGTTTTTATTGTCAATGAATGATATGCTCCAAGTAGGTACCTCTAATACTGAGTGGTCGGTAAGAAGATTTGAGCAGCCTAGAGCAGCCTAGAGCAGACACATAGATGTTTTATGGGCTGACTCCTCACACCTTAAATTACTCGTTTTAATAGCTATGGGGATACTTTGGTAATCATCTCATCAGGCTGAGATGTAACACTGAATGGGCTTTACACTTGCAGGTTCTTAACCTCCTTGATATATTTATCTGTTGAGTTATTTCAAATGTAATTTGAAAATTATCCCCAAACTGTTCTTGAACTGAATAAGGAGATCAAAACCAAAACCAGAGCAGTGCCAAGAAAGGAGTGCATGAAACAGTATTCTTTTTTTTCTTTTTTGAAAATTGAATGTAACCTTGTAGATAGCGTCACAAACTATGCTATTGGCAATGACGAGTTCAATTCTTATCAGATCTATTCTGCACTAATACACTCAATAAAATGTGTGAACCAAATGTACTCACAGCTTAGTGTAAAATAACAGCTTGTATTCTGTTTACCCGGTGATGTTAACATTTGTCACTAAACGTCCTGGGGACGATACCCAGATTGTAACACGACGGCCTGGTCTCTTGCGTGATTAGCCATGTGTTACATAAATGTCTTGGGAACGGCACCGGATATTACAATATTAGCATTAGACGCCTTTTTTCTAAGAACTGAAGAGTGATGGCATACCTGGAATTTGGGTGTAGTTTTCTCTGCGCTGGTTTCTTCATTCCCTGAAAACTAGCTTGGGTGCCAGGTGTTGCCCGACGTTGCCCTGGTGTTTGTAGGTGTGTGTCGAGCAAAAAAAAATAAAAATGTAGTAGGCAGGCAGGCTCGAACTCATGACGCGAAGCCGGAAAATAAAGTGGAGGTGTGTGTAAGGTTGTTGGTTGAGCAAAAAAATAAAAAAAAGGAAAATTGCGAGCACAAAAAAAAAAAATGGCAGTAGTAAACATAACGCACCAGAGGAAAAAGAGGTGAAAAAAACCCAAACAAATGCTCTTATCGATGCACCTACCACGGTTGTGACGTCACAGGCGGTCGAAATAACGCCTTTTATGTGATGTCGTTTACGCAAGGTTTTAATGACTTAAAAAAATGTCAGCAAAAAAAACACGACCCTCCTTGTAAAAAAGTGCCCAGTTTAGGGTGAAGGAACTAATGCTTTTGGCCAATTTTTTCGATATTTGTTGTCCGAATGGTCGAGCTTCAAAACAATACCGATCACGTGAAAATTCGTCGCCTCTGTCGAAAGTTTTAGGCAGACATACAAACATACATACATACATACATACATACATACATACATTTAAACAGACAGTTGAGATTTATATTCTCTGAAAATGACGACTTCATGTTGGAGTTCCTCTGACTGGAATTGTCGCAGGCACCGTTCTGACATTTAAAGCAGATCAAGCAACGCAACACAAGTCGTATACATAGAAAATCTTTGCTATTTATTTTTACAAAAATATGATACAATTTAAAACAAGTACAATAACAATAAATTTTGAATTATTATCTCTTTAAGCTAACTATCCTTAACTTAATTATCCTGGTGAAGGGGGGGCCCTCTCTTTTACAAAGAGACAAAGAATACGTGCTTATCTCATGGCTGCCAACGATCAAGAGAAAGGGAATCGCATGAAATTGCATTATGGTCCTTCTTTTTTTGCATCGCTTTGCACGACTACATCACACCCACGCTATGGCGGGGGGGGGGGACAACACAACAGCAACAACTAGTGGGATTAGCACATAGGGCCACATTCAATCAATTTTATACTATGAAATTTACACTATATGTTTCAGGATTATATAACACAAAAGGGTTATTTGTTCTAGTAAAGGTTTACCATTTATAAAGACCGGAAGACACTCAAGGATGAAATGACATCTAGCTGAAAGATAAAGGATCTTATGCAAGTATCAAAGATGATTAATCGAATGGAATAAGTTTGGTCAATTGTTAGTAAAGGATGAGACAGGAATCTATTCGTATTGGATTTGAAAATGTAATCAGCAAGGAAGCAGTTCTGCAACAATGTGTTCCATAAATGAGAAATCCCTGTAAATCAGCTGTCTGTTCATGGAAATATCGCTCGGCAATAGGTACACAGACAAAAAAAAAAAAAAGAAAGGTATTTTCAGTGCAATAGCAAAATGAGATCTTGTGAATATTTTATGAAGTGTAACCAGAGAATGGAGCTCAGTCGATCACTTTCCATGACATTAACGATAAAATTAAGAGAGACGTGATGTACAGGGTGGATCGATAAAAGTGTCACCTAAGGAAAACAAGACTGGAACTTTATTTTAAAACTTTTATTGAAAAAGTAATTTCAGATAACTTGATTATGTAGCAGACCTGATATCTATTCAATATAACTACCTTTAGCCTCAATCACTGCCTCGATATGGGTTCAGAACTGGGAGCGTGCTTTTTCCACAAGCGCCAATGAGAGCTTGATGAATACTCGGCGGATGGTGGCGATCAGGCTGGCTTTGGTGTTGTGGGAGGTCATGTTACTGATGTTCTTGATGTATGACAAAACAAAGTAGTCCAGCAGGTTCAGGTCAGGAGAAGAAGGGGGCGGGACCAGTGAGAGAAGAGTACAAAGTCATGACACTTCTGAAGGCAAGCCTGGATGTCGTTGGACTTGTGGGTCAGCGCCGAGTTCTGCTGCCACCTAATTGCATCAGGGGAATCACCACATTCAGGTAAACTTTGGTGTTGACTTTCACACTGACTTCAACGATGAGAGGTGACATGATGTGGCCCTTGCTTGAAAACAACACCAAAGACCATAATCGTGGCTGGAAACTTCATTAAACTGTGCCCTCAAGCGTTGCACCATCCGGATTTGCATGTTGAGGGTGTTGGCAATGATCCCGTTGTTATAACTTGGATTGGTAGAGAGCATGAGTTGTACAACAGCACATCTCTGATCTCGCTTGTTGAACATTTTGTCACTTTCAGCCATGATAAAAGGCTCCTATCGTTCTTGGGATTTATACACAACTGGCCAACTAATAGATGGTCTGCAACAAAAAGTGTAAACCGGTTTTCATCAAACAGAAATGGAATCATATCGTCTTTTCTAGGGCGACAATTTTATCATTCCACCATGTATTTTCTGTGAATAAGAAATGGAAGATGGTGGATTTGTAATATAAAAAAGATAAATGAAACTAACCAGCTTCTTATTATCGGTCTCAATACGAAGCTAAAGTAATAAAATGCAACACTTTCAGATAATAGAAAAGCAACAAGCATGGAAACACTTTTTGATTAAAAATTTGCCAACTCTATACATTGGTAATTTATGATTATTATTATTATTATTATTATTATTATTATTATTATATTATTGGATATAGGGGGAGTGAGAATTGCCAGAGAGGGTACCAAGACACGAAGGGAGTTTGAACACGAAATGTAAAAAAAAACATGGACGGATGAGGAAAGAAGTGTCCTGTGGGAATGCTTTGGAAGAAGTGGAAGTACCTAATCTGGTGGATATATCCAAAAAATGAAGAAAGAATGGGAATCGAGAGGAGGGGGACCTAGAAGTGTCGCGAGTTTGGTATCCCAGTTAAAACAAATTAAATATAACAACCTACTTTCAGTGATTGCAAGAGAAGAGATTGAATGGATGGTTAGGAATGAAATGAATAATGAAAGTAAAATTGATGAAACCAGTTCTGATGAAAGAACTGAGAGAGTGGAAGTGCAGAAGGGAAATGTAAACGATGATGGGAGGCGGACAACTGAGGATGTATGGAATCCTATGGTTAGGGGAAGTAATGAGAAAGAGTTTTAAGGATCTAAGGCAGATTAAATCATTGACTCTGAGACAATGGAGCCAGTGAAAGGAGCAGATGTATGGAGAAGTGGTGATGAAGTTTGAGCTTTGACTTCTGTAGAAAAAGAAGTACTTCAGAAGTTAAGAGAGGTTCTTCTTAGAGACGAGATCATAGAGATTCCAAGCATGAAGAGTAGTGATAGGCGGAAGGTGAAAAACGAGGTAAAAATAATTCAAGGAGTAATCCACAACATCATAAGAAACAACATATCTATTACGGAACTTAACAGGCTTCTATATGCAGTGTCATACGTTATTGCGAATCGTCTTGGCTTATTACAGAAGAAAAAGGGAAAGATGAAGGATAGAAGGCCACACTGGCAGAGGCGGCCTGAAGAAAGTATTAAACGGTGGCGGAAAGACATTGGTAGAATCGAAGAAATAAGAAAAGACGTAAAACTAGGACAGAAAGCTAAGGACAAGCTTGAAAGGAGGTATAGATTGCTGGAAAAGGGAACGATGAACGTTCTAATAATGTTGAAAGAGAAGGTCCACACTGGTGGTATAAAACTTAGGAACTTTGTTGGAAAAAGTGTTGCATTTCGGCAGAACAACCTTTTCCGGAACAATCAGTCTCAGCTGTATAAAGAATTAAATAGTAAACAGACGGGAAATAACAACATTCCAAATGCAAAAGATGCAAGGAAGTTCTGGAGTGAGATTTGGTCGGTCGAAGGGCGATATAATGAGAAGGCTAGCTGGTTGGGAGATGTCAGACAAAGGCTATCAGAAATGCAGTAGATGAAGAACGTTGAGATAACCATCGATGACGTTAAAGCTGGCATACGAAGGATAACAAACTAGAAGGCACCTGGTCCAGATGGAGTGATGGGCTTCTGGTTTAAACAGTTCCCATGCCTTTATCCACCTATAGCTGCTGCTCTGCAAAGGGTTATAGAGTCGGGAGATGTCCCTGATTGGCTTGTGAAGGGAAGAACAACACTGATTAGGAAAGATCCTGCAAAAGAAACAGATGCCAATAATTATAGACCAATTACATGTTTGCCATTGATGTGGAAACTGTTGACTGGAATATTTGTGGAGAAAATTTATGAACATCTAGAGAGTAATGTTGTTTTTCCTGACGAACAAAAGGGGTGCCGGAAAGGCTGAAGAGGTATTAAAGAGCAACTACTAATTGATAAAGCAATAATGCAGAATGCGAAGAAGAAGAAGAAGAAGAGAAATCTGAGCGTAGCATGGATTGATTACAGAAAGGCTTATGACATGGTTCCTCATTCATGGATATGGGAAATACTATTGATGATGAAGGTTGCTGAGAATGTGGTCGGGCTTTTGGAGACAAGTATAGCTCAATGGAAAAATGACAGCAAACAGAGAGGAGATGGGCAGGTTGGCATTAAACGTGGGATATTTCAGGGAGATTGGTTATCGCCACTTCTTTTTGTAATGATAATGATGCCACTGAGCATCCTCTTGAAGAGAGAAAAACTGGGGTATAATCTTGGATCTGATGACAGACGCCTCAACCATCTACTGTTTATGGATGATTTGAAAATATCCGGTAGAAATGAAAATGAAATGAAGAGACTGGTAGAACTTGTGGGGACATACTCAGAAGACATTGGGATGGAGTTTGGGATTAGTAAATGTGCGGTGCTGGTGATGAAAAGAGGAGTAAAGGTCCATTCGAATGGAATAGTGCTGCCAAATGGAGAAATCATGAAAGAAATAGAAGATACAGGATATAAGTATTTAGGAGTGCTGGAGGGTGTAGGCAACATGAACAGAGAAATAAAAGAAAAAGTCAGGAAGGAGTATCTTAGAAGAGTGAAACTAATTGCAAAGTCGAAACTGTATGGAGGAAATCTAATGAAAGCAGTAAATGCATGGCCAGTCAGTGTTTTGAGATACAGTGAGGGACAAGGATTTGCATGCCATGGATATCAAAACGAGAAAAGTTTTAGCAATGTTTGGTATATTTCACATTCGAAGTAGCATAGCAAGGCTGTATCAAAAGAGGAAAGATGGTGGGAGAGGATTGAAAAGTGTAAAAGATTGTGTTAGAACCGAGGAGATATCGTTGAAGAAGCATGTGGTTAGAAGTGAGGAGTGGATGCCAATGAAGTGGAGGTATGTGAGACCAAGGCTGATTATGTGAAACGTATGGATATAGAAAGGGCAGAGGAACTGGGTAGGAAGAAAATGCATGGAAGGTTCTTCCAGGATATAGCAGAAGTGGCTGATGAAAGATCATGGCAATGGCTTAGAGCTGGGTATCTGGCTAAGAGTACTGAAGCTTTTGTCTGTGCAGCACAAGAGCAGGCATTAGGAACACGATTGTTCAAAAAAGTGGTTCTCAGAGAGGAAATTGCTGCGGAATGTCGGATTTGTAGTAAGACCTCAGAGTCAATTGCGCACCTTGCAGCAGGGTGTAGTGGACTGGCACAGAGAGAGTACTGCAAAAGACACGATCGCATGGGACTCCGGATATATTGGAAGGTGTGTAAGAGAGTTGAGATGAAGTGTGCTGGAAAAGTGTTTGAGGAGGTGCCTGATGAAGTGAGAACAAGTGAGGATGGCAAGGTAGAGGTATGGTGGGAGAAAAGTGTCATAACGACCAAGCAATTGGAACATAATCGTCCGGTTTTACAAGGTTTCAAAAAACTGGCAGATTGTAGACTTCTCATTACTCTGGGACAGGAATGTGAGAGAGAAGGAGAATGAGAAGTGGAGCAATTATGCTCCATTGGCCTTGGAGATAAGGCGTATACACGGGGTTAAAACACAAATAATCCCGGTCGTAGTTGGTACACTAGGAGTAGTATCAAGTCGTCTGAAAGGACAATTGAGAAAACTACAAATCCCTAATGTTTTAGGCGGCCTTCAAACCTCTGCAATTATAGGTACCACCAACATCCTTAGGAAAACTCTTGATCTTTGAAACTCCTGGTTTGAAGCCGAGATTAAGGGAAATTCTCTGGAAATGAATCCCATCCCTTTCCAGAGATACGTTGATAAACGAAATCAGAATTATTATTATTATTATTATTATTATTATTATTATTATTATTATTATTATTATTATACTAATGGTTTGCCACTTACCAAGGCTAAAAGCTGTTCGGAGATAAGGATTAGTGAGATTTACAGTTGGATGGTGGAACAGTACAATGAAAGGTTTGATTCGATTTTGTTGTATTAGATTTTGAAACGACCATATTGTAGTCTGTAGGAAAATATTCCCACAGTAACATGTTCTGCAGGTGTGAAGTCTTTTGTAAGAAACTCTGTTTATGGAAGTTCCATTTGATTTTTGGTACAAAGGGGGGAAAAAGAAAGGACAGAAGCAAGACTAGTTTTTGCAAAAATAATTTTATTGGTGGTGACCAGAGTTGAAGCTCAGTCGAACATCTACCTGAAATGAAAGACCAGTAGAATAGGGAAAGTCTAGCAAAGGGGCTGCAGGGAAGAGAAGAGATCATCTTCTACTATATTGTGAAGTTGAAACTGAGTAGTAAAAGTGCTATGAGCAGTACCTCTCCAGATATGGAGGAAGTAATCCATCTTGGGCCGAATGCGACTCCTATACAGATAGAGGATTACATCAAGTACATTCTGAAGTGGTAGATTCATTTGACTAAATTTCCAGTGAATTAATGTAGATTTCTTATCTATATATCTATAAAAGTGAGAATGTTTGTGTGTGTGCGTGTGTGTGTGAGGACACTTCTCAACCTATATACTCAACAAATATTTGATCTAGACTAAAAATTTGGTATATTAGATATTCAGACAGGTGGAAAACTTTTTAATCCATTTTTATCTGGAAATAAAAGGACTGCTAAGGGGTTAAAAGTGAAAAATTGGTACTTGCGGGGTTTATTGGATTTTTGTCTGTTTGTCAACTGTTTCACAAGGTTTGCAAGCACTTTTTAAAGATTGTTGCAAGCTAGTCTAATGGTTATCCTACTTGACTCTCTGTCTATAGGTCTTGGTTTCAATCTCAGCTAGAGTATTTGTTTACTTAGATTAATTAATGAATGATATTACATGCAAAGTATATACAGACATCAATGTGTGTCTTTAAATACATCAAGTACATACTGCATATCAATGTATCAATGTGTGGTGTGTGTGTGTGAGCGAATTGGTGGGTGGTTAACATATACAATAAATATATATACAATAAATATGTATAAGCATTGAGACAGTTCTTTCAAACGGACTGCTAACTACAGTTCACAAAACCTATTTATAATTAAAAGAACAACAGCTCAACCGTAAACGTTCAGGGGATGGTTCTTTAGACAACAATAAACAGGCGTACCTTTTTACATCTTGGGTGTTGTTAGCACAACGTTTCGGTCGCTGTAACCTGCGACCTTCTTCGGATGTTGAGAACATGCTACTTTTCCTACTAAGGTAAAAGAGGGTTGGCTCTGCATTATAAGAATCCGAACCGTTTGTTTGAGGCTGGGTCCGTAGATAAAAACAAATATACATAGGTATCAATCCTCTGTTCCGTAAAACCCTTTTAATATAAAAGTCTAATATTAACAATTAGTATAGATATCCCGAAATTAAATTCTAATATTAACAATTAGTATAGATATCCCGAAAAATTTAGCCATAGAAAAACTTTTAACAAATATCTTAGTGACCCCTGATGATTGAACCTTCTTTATGACCTACAAATCCACCCTCAAACAAACGGTTCGAATTCTTGTAATGCAGAGCCAACCCTCTGTTTCCTTAGTAGAAAAAGAAGCATGTTTTCAACACCCGAAGAAGGTCGCAGGTTGCAGCAACCGAAACGTTGTACTAATAACACCCAAGCTGAAAACAATCAACATAGCATAAGCATTAACATCTCATCTCAAAATGTCAGAATTGCATACCTTTTTACAGTTTCAAATGTAGGTTTATTTCAAATTCATTGACACCGTGGTGATCGGAGTCACAATGTCAAGTTCTCCACTCTCGCCTTTACATCTTAAGTTATAACATCCTTTGGCCCCTCGGACGTAAAAGAGTCGATGCTATCGCCAGACGAAAAACTTTGGAATTGCATCAAGAACTTTCTGCCTTGATCGGTCGTTTACATTCATCTGTTCTGAAACTCCAATTGCATCATCTTTGACGTTTGATCAGGAGATCAATGTCATTGTTCATTATAATCGTTTGTTTATTGTTATTTGTGCATTCTTGAATTGTTAAATATTTATCTATTTGTTTTCACAACTGGCTTTCTAACATTCCTTGCATTAGTTGTGCAAACTGCATATTTATTTAACTAATCTACTTGCTAGCTATCGCAGGGCCCCAATCTGTTTCGATCATTTTTTTCTAATGACTTTAACAGCAGATTTCATGTAAGTCTTCCATTGTAAAACATGAGGTAAGAGTAAGTCCTAGAGATTTGTCAAACCAAGAGTCTTTCTCAAGGAGAGGACAATCTATTTCAAAAGGCAAAAAAAAAAAAGAAGATAAGTTGTTTTCGAAAAGCTGTCATCAGTATAGATATCAACAAATGATCTCAGAATATGATTTTGAGGAGCACCGATGAAGATCAGAAAGAAAGTTTGGTTCAAAAATGTATCCTTAAGGTTGATATTGCTTTTCAAGAAGCAGACTGCTTTTGTTAAGATGATTGACAACTTCTTTGTTTATAACAGATTCAAACATTTTATTTATGATGCACAGGAGACTGATCGGTCGCTACTGAGAATCAGAAGACTAATCAGCATTGTTTTTAAATACTGGGCAGACTGACAAAGTTTTTTGAGGAGATGGAAAACATTTCTCCTTCAGGCAACACTTGAACGGCCTTGTGATGATAGATAAATTTTTTTTAGCACAATAACTGGTATATTGTCACGATTAGTTGATTTTATTGCTTCTAGATTCTTGATGAGTTTGACAACATTCCAGACAGACATATGGATGTCGTTTAGAGTATTTTCAGTTTTGGAGGGAATTTCTACTACTGATCGGAAAGAATAGAATTTGATAGAGAGTTCTTTGCAAACAGTTTTCTGGGGGTAAGAATAGATGTATTGGATATTTTCAGTACCTTGTTTGTCATCCTCCAAAAGTCATGAAAACCAAACTTGCATCTGATAAACTGGGTATAGGACTCTTTAGCGGTTTCTGTAACCTTTTTATATTAGACGCAAACAATTTCAAAGGCAACTTTGGTTTAAGGTTGAATTTGGTGAAAGGCTGATACCAAAAGATTGAAAAGAGCATAGGTTTTATATTTTTCACATCATCCACATATATTTAATGGCCACTTTTTATTTATTATAGAGATAAAATATTTATTGTAAGCAATTTAATATTTCCTTCTCTTTTAATAAATCAGAAAAAAACTTTCAAAATTATTTTTATTACTAAAGTGTTTCTGCTGTCACAATGTTCTCATTGCCTGTGTTCTTTGTCTTTGGTCCCCAAAACGTGTTTATTATTTACAATTGTATTTTATAGAGTTTGTAAGTATATATTATATTAGTTATCGTCCTTTTAATCGACCTGTGTACTTTCTGTTTTGTTTTACTCATCTAAATGTTGGACAACACAACGTCGGCACTTGAAGCAACTCGAGAGATTCCATCAGAAATGCTTCAGACGAGTTCTAAATATGAAATGGCAATCACTGACATATGACACGGATATTCTTGAAAAGGCTGGGTGTTTGAGCATCGAAGCAATAATGATGAGGAACCGGTTGCGCTGGGTAGGTTACGTTGTTTGAATAGAGGATGTGAGGCTGCCTAAGCAGTTGTTTTATGGCGAGCTTAAGACTGGGAAACGTCCTCAACGTCGACCAAAGAAGCGCTTCAAGGATTGCATAAAAGACGATCT